>NC_056725.1:1201506355-1201806355 GCF_019279795.1 Protopterus annectens | reverse complement strand
ACCAGAGAAATATGAACAATCACAGCTTCATGAAATTGCAAAAGAAATCATTGATAAAATACTAGAAAATAAAGATACAACTAAAAAGATTGAAATTGAGAGAATTCACAGAGCACTTAGAAAATCACAAGTATCTGATACTCCGAGACAAGTTTATGCAAGAATCCTAAATGCTGATCATGCACAATCTATAATAGTAAATGCCAAAAAAAGAAAAGCATCACGTGGAATGGCTATAAAATAACCATAGCACAAGATCTTCCACTCCCAATTAAACAGTCAAGACAAGTCTTGTCGCCCTTTTGCAGTTACCTGTTAAACAAAAATATTAAATTCCAAATGAAATATCCGGCAACCCTTTGCTTCCAACAGAATAATGTAAACTATTCTATAAAGACTGTGCATGATGCTAAATCTACATTTACAAAGGTTTTTAAAGAACTACCTTCAAATATAGTTTAATTTTAATCTTACTGATGATCCTTGTCCAGAGAAGGTCCTCCGATACACACTACTGCTGCATTAAGGTAACCAACATTTCAGGTAATAAGATTTAGTTGTAAACCTACTTTAGTGTCTTAAAATTCCATATTTGGGCCTAGTCTACAAACCAAAAGTTTCAAACTCTGCACCCTGACCTTGCAGCTACATCCAGGTTAAATACCACGTCAATCCAATGAAAGATGGCTCCAAAATCACAGCATCTTAGTAACTTAATGTGCAGAAAGGAAGAAAAGGAAAAACAGAAGAGAACACAGAAAAGAATTGTACATAAACACGCCTCACATTCCCTAGATTGCTGAAACAAACCAGATCGGGAGACTAATTCAAATATTACATTTCAATTATCCTGCCTAATCTAACAACTTAGTAACCACTAACACAACGCTCAAATTAAAATGAACCTTACCAGAATAAAAAAAAAGCATCAATCAATGCACACTGAATTGCTATCTGTTGAAGCACTTAATCGAGATTATACACGGCAGCAAATAAATCGGACGTTAACTCAATTTTACTCAATCAAAACCTAACTTAACAAATATCTTTGGAACTGATACTGCAAAAATTGCCGGAAGCTGGGATGAGCAAATGTGCACATGCATTCAGTATTAGTAAATTGCTGTCCCTGTTCTAACAATACATGCTGAGCGCAAAAGCAAGCAAAGGCTCTTAATAAACAAAGGCATTACATACAGATAAAGTAGATTTCAGCATCAGATGCAAGTTTTTACCTCCTCCTCTTAATCTGATAACATTGGCACTCATTTTTATAAATATACGGAAACCGTGTTGAATGCAGCAAAATCGTTCATTAAGGTACTCATACGTATGCCACATGCACCAAAGAAACAGCAAACACACGAGACTCTCCAAGAAAGCAACGGGGCAAGGTCACAATATATAATCTCGGCCGTCAAAATTCAAGCAAACAATTATCTTCATCCTTTCGCCTCATTTTATAAAAGCAACTATGCCCTATTTCAATAGGTAGTGCATACCTGCCTTAGATGAAAACAGAGTGGTTCTATGTCCTGGAATCTGCATGGACCTTGTGTGAGCTGGGTGAGAAATGAGTCAGTTGTGTCTATTGATCTCCGGTAATCTCCCTTCCTTCTAAATACACAGAGAATACCGATCACATCCTTCCTCCTCTACCAAGCTTGATGGTGAACTAATACAACTATGAAGATCAAAGGGGCGTGGTTTGTCACTAAAAATGACAGGCGTATATCTGTTTAATGTGTGCAGCACAAGGGTTGCGACGATAAGAACAACTCAGGCTAACTGTCTGTATTTACAGGAATTCGTCTAAGCAATGGAAATAAGACTTTAGTGAAGATTTTTATGTCCTCATTATCACTCTACCAATGGATAATACCACAGATGTTTCACCGAAATTCTTAATCCATCCACCGGACAAACTAATAATCAGTCATACCCACTCACATGCATTAAAGTTTATGGCTGTTTTTTTGTTTTACATATTGTAAGTACTTCTTCAAGACCCCAACCAGTAAGAAATGAAGGATGAAAATTATATATGGGATCAAAATCTGTGGCACAATATAACAAGAAGCAGCGATAAGTTCTAGATAAACTCTCAAATACACTTGTCATTAAGACAATAGAAGAGAAATATTTTGTTCAGAAGTTATAATTAGTAACACCACTCATTTAAGGTCAGCTAAAGATGGAAATACACCATCTAAACAATAGAGAGCCCTCCTAATATAGAACCCAAATCCAATGGAGGGACAGGATATGCCACTCTTTAGGATGACTTCTCCTGCTGAATTATTGAAAATTCAATCCAGTATATTGTCTTTGCCTCCACAGACCTTTAATGTGTCTTAGCAATTAAACACTAGTTTTTCTACATCTTAGGCTTCATATAAAAGGGGAATATTTATGCCTTCTCAGATCCAAGGAGAAAAGGCATACTTGGGGAATTTAATCCAGGCTTCCTTAAATAATATTGCAGTTGGTGGCAGTACTGCATCTGTAAGACAGTCTAGACTTATACCCAGCATTGATGAATCTACTTATTTAATAGATTGTGCACTTAAGGCAAACTATCTTTACTCAAGTGTCGGTGTCTAAAAATTCATTAGCCTTTAACAGAACATTTGTACATTAAACCTTGCAAATATTCCTTTAACTACAAACTACTATACAGGTGTTTATTTGAAACTTGGTAAATGTTTTCATGGTGCACAATATTGGCATATACAAAGATGCAGTTAAGAGTTAAAGGTTAGATATTGTAAGGAGATATCTCTCTTGACTTTAAGTACAGTAGTATGAGCCATGATATCTTAATGTTAAAACAGTGTTAAAACTGTAAATAGTTGAAACATTACTGCTCTCATGACACATTAATTGAATTATTACTTTTGAAGAGTCTTAATTACATATCTCACTGAGCTGTTTTATAAAGGGATAGTTTTACTACCAAGTATTGCATGAGAAAAATTGGAGTATCCTTTTAGATGATATATCACTATTAATTTATCCTGTTTAAATAACGGATAATTCCTACACTTGTAATATCTGGATTCAGTGGTGGATGGGCTCAAAGTTAAAGGAAAGTTATAAAAGAAGCGGAAAAAGAGTGTGTAATGAAATATACGCGACATAATTCTTGATTATCTATATCCATCAAAGATACCTAATTTCATAATAGAGCGGATAAATCAGACCTTTTACAAAATATAAAATATGCTCTTTCGATTATTAGAATGGGTAAGGGACTAAGTATCATATTTTGAACTGTACTAACTTTCTCTATCAAAGATTCAATAAGACTAGTATATAATACAATATTTCATAGTAACCAAATGCAGGCACGGAAGCTAGTACTGTGCTGAATATCTGATGGATCTTAGATTAAAAATAGACTTCTGTAATATAGTTGGGATTGTATGTATGTTTTTGTTACCTCTTACAGAGAAAAGAAGTTTTGTGGTTATGCACGGGTAGGTTCTGCAAGGGGTCGGTTGTCACTCAACTAATATACTGTCAGAAATTTTTTCACTACACTCTCCACACTTTATACTTAAACATACTTTTCATACATATAGAAATTATAATACATACCTTACGGACCGCATTAGCTTTCAAGCCCAAAGAGTAGTAAAATGACAGTAAGGAAAAATGCTGTTTTTGGAATCATGGAATGTTAAAGGTCTCCAGAATACTAAGAAAAGAAAATTAATCCTACATTTAATATACAATTCGGATGCTGAAGTAACGTTTATTCAGGAAACACATATGTCTAGAGCTCAATGGGTAAAGGAAACAAAACGGAAATGGTTAAAATCAATCATAGCTGCTGGTAACGATACTACGTCCAAGGGAGTAGCAATAATAGTTAAAAACTCCTTCAAAGGCACTATAAAAACAAGTGAATATGATCCAAATGGCAGGTGGTGTTATTTAGATTGCTCCATTCCTTCTCTTAACAGAAATATTTTAATACTTAATGTCTACGGCCCCTGCATGCACCAAAATGAGTACATCTATGACATATGTACTCAATCCTAGAAAAATTTCCAAATCATTTATACTTAATTGGAGGGGATTGGAATATGACTACCAGGCCTGAACTAGACAGAACAAATAAAGATAATAAGCAGCCTACCGATTTAACAAATCTTATAAATGATCTATTAGAAGATTTTAATTTAGACCCTTTTGAACTCTTCAGACAAGAATCTGGAATCAGTAAATATACATTCTTCTCAACCCCTCACAAATCATGGTCCAGAATACATTTCTTCTTAATCTCAACATGCTTCGGAAAGTTTGATATAAAATTTCATATAGATCCTAGAACTATATCTGATCACGCAAAAATTAACCTAATAATAAACGAGACCAAACTAAACACTGGAAATCAGTGTAGTAAAATCTGGTCCCTAAATCATAACCTCTTGAAAAACAAGGAACTGTGTCAGGAAATAAGAGAACAACTTATACAAATAAACAATAAATATCCCCTTGGATATACAATGGGCAGCAACTAAGGCAACACTTAGAGGTATACTAATACAAAAAGCATCAATACTCAAAAAACAAGCTAAATCCCATATTGAAAGCCTAGAATTTAATTTAAAAAAACTTGAACTACAAATGCAGCTTAGTCATGATGCGGTCCTAGAGAAACAGATCACTTCTATTCAAAAACAAATGCAAGAAATACAAATGAATCAGCTCTCTCTTACTGAACTTAAACTTCTACGCAAATATTCAGAATGGGCCCAAACTCCATCTAAAATCCTAGCCAGAATAATCAACATAAACCCCCCTTCTTCAACAATAAAACAAATTAAGCATAAAAATAAAACTATCAGCTCTGATGGGGAAATCATAAAAGCTTTCGAAGAAATTTATCAGGAGATATATGGCCCACACACGCTGGATGATGTAATAGGAACTAAAAAATTTTTAGATGACCTCCACTTCCCACATATAACAGAAACGCAAATAGAGCTCCTTAAAACATCAATAACTGCTGAAGAAATATACCTAGCCATCAACAATTTGAAATCGGGAAAGTCCCCAGGCCCGGACGGCTATATACCAGAATTTTATAAAACATTCATGAAACACCTAGTCCCAATCCTACTCAAAGTTTACAACTATATAAGAAAATTTGGAATCACAGACCTATACATTAACAACTCTAAAACAATCCTTATACCAAAACCAAATACATCTGGTATTAATCCCAATGACTACCGCCCAATTACACTAATCAACCTAGACATAAAAATATTAGCAAAAATATTGGCCCATGGATTGAATCAAGTAATTCCTTCCATCATATCTGCAGAACAGCTAGGTTTTATGAAAAGCAGACAAGTCTGGGATAACACATTATCAATAGAAGCTATAATAAATATGACAGTCAAAGATGAGTGCGCTCTCTCTGTGGACGTGGGAAAAAGCTTTTGACAGAGTTAATCTAAACTTCTTGTTCAAAATTTTAAAACGTTTCGCTTTACCTGAGGAATTTATTGATATGATCAAAGTTCTATATAATAAGGCCACCACTACATTACATATAAATAAAAATAATTTGCGCCCTATACATATAATAAATGGAACCAGGCAGGGATGCCCACTTTCTCCATATCTTTTCAACCTATATTTAGAAGTTCTCCTTTTAAAATTAAGTCAAAAAACTTTTAACCACCCTGTTTATATTTCAAAGGTTCTAACCAAGTACACAGCTTATGCTGATGACCTCAACATCTATTTTCAACAACCTTCTACTGATTTGATAAAACTTTTAAATTCCATTGACAAATTCTCTGCAATATCAAACTATGCTATGAACACAAGTAAGTCAAACATTTTCCCGCTAAATCCTCTTAACCATAAGGAGTTTTTCTTTCCAGACTCAAAAAATTAAAATAGAATACTCACTCAAATATTTAGGTGTTTCATTTATTCACCCACAAAAGTAAATCATAAAAAAAAATCTGTACATGGTTTGGTTAAAAGTTACAAAAGACTTGGCCAGGTGGGAAAAAATAAACCTCTCTCTCCTCTCGAAGGCATCAATCATAAAAATGAATATACTTTCAAAAATTCTGTATCAATTTCAGGCAGTTAGTCCAAGTGTGACAAATAAATTCTTTGTCAAAATGGAAACAACATTGGATAAATTTATGTGGTACCCGAAAAACGTTAGAATTAGTTACAAAAAACTTGCATCACCCAAAGAAAAAGGTGGTTTAAGTCTTCCTGATTTCCAGACATATTATCATATCATCAATGCTAATCATATTGTTTGCTTAACACATTATGACCCGCATGACAATTCTTGGTTCCCTCTCTGGATAAAAATATATTGCCAATATTTAAGCACTTCTAATGTTAACCCAAAAGTCATTCCTTTTCTTAGCAGCAAAAATCTAAGGAACCTCAATATTCATCCGGTAATAATTAACAAAGTAATAAGTTTTCAATCTCTTATATCTTCTCTAAATATAAAAAACTCCCTAATCATGGCACAACCAATTCATAAAAATCCTGAGATTAAGTTAAATAATATTATGTTAAATCTAGAAAAATATCCAATTATTAAAAACTGTACACTATGGGATTTCTATCAAATAAAAAATAAACCCCTAGAGTTTATCACTGATCAATTGGCAGCAAATAAAAAATATTGCCTGATAATTAAACAAATAATGTATTTAGTAAATTTAAAAACTTCAGGAATCAACGTAAAACCACAAGAATTTCAGCTATATCAACAAATTATTTCCCATCTACTACAAAACACTAAAATGCTTTCAAACACCTATAAACTAATCAATTGATCCAAAGATCAAAATGAAATAGTATACTCAAAATACTGGATGACCAAAAATGTAAATCTATCAATTGAACAAAGAATAACGGCAATAGATATAACCACAAAACTCACACCCTATAAAAACTAATCTATATTCAAATCATGATTAATAATAATGCTTACCATACACCATCTTTTCTAAATAAAATAAATCCCAACTCCTCACCTTTTTGCTCCTTTTGTCACACCCCAATTGCCGATACTCTCCATATTTTCTGGTCTTGCAAAACTGTCCATAAACGTTGGTGCTCTCTGAGAGTGAAATTGGAGAAATCAGGCTATATGAAATCCACCCTTTCATGGGAAATGGCAGTTCTAAATATCTTCCCTAATAATTACACATTAGAATCCAAACATCTCATAGTAACGTTAAGTGCACTGCTTAAATACTACATTGCTCTTAACTGGCTTAACGGAGATAAAATTTCCTGGTCTGAATTTAAAAATGTAGCTGTCAAATACGTGTTGGCCAACTAATTAAAATCTGTAAGCAAAAAGAAATTGTCCTATTTCAGGAAATACTGGGGAAAGCTTATTGAAATTCTAACTTAACTCTAAAGATAAACTAGTATATAGTACTGCTCTCTACTCTACTCTCAGTATAACTCATAGATAGTCCTTCTTCAAGTTCATAACCGAGATGGTGTACAACATAAATAACAAAAAGGTATGGTATGAACTCTAGATTTATCATTGTTCATTAACAAGGTTTCATTCAACTCAATAATTAAACACATTATACTATTAATGAGTGACAACCCAGTGTATGTATATGTAAATATTGTAAATAGTTTTTATGATAGACATGGTACAGAATTAAGAATTCCTTATCATTTTTTTTTTCTGTCATGCATCAAGTTTATTTTAATTCTATTGTTATTTACCTATAATGTGTAAAAGTGAATTAGGTTTTGAACTGCAGTGATAAGGTCATAAATTTGGACTACAACATATTTTGTTAACATGACCTTAGGTAACTTTGTTGTTATCTTGTATATACCATGTATTAACTTTTTATAATAAGCAGACATTTTAGTTTTCTTGTGAAATTGAAATAAAAATTTAATTTGAAAAAAAAAAAAAAAACTCAGACTACCTTGCTGCCAGTCTGAATGCCAGTCTCACACTTGGGCTGTTCTACACATGATCACTGGAATCATTGGCCTTCACTGGTTCAGATAAGGATGCCTAACTCCACATTCCAATCCACCCTGCATTCAGGAAATTTCTGAGGTTTTCAGTTTGGTCATCATGGTTTAAGTTCTCCTCTTTGCCATTTGGACTTTCTACAGACCCCAAGGTTTCCAAAAAGTGTCTCGCTCCAGTCTTAGCCTTCTGCAGGACTCTGGGAATTAAAATATTGCCATACTTAGACAACCTGTTAATATAGACACCCTTTCCACAGACCCGTTTACTTCATTTCAGCTTCACAGCGTCCTACTCCAAAGTCCGGGGTTAATGATCGACTTCAAGAAATCCATACTGGAGCCAAACCAAAACACAGTCTTCTTGGGCTGCAGACTAGACGCCAGATTCATGCAGGCTTTCCCGTCTATAGATAAAGTACAGCGTCTCTCCGTTTACTTCCAGTCTGTTCTATACCTTCAGATTTGCACTGCAAGAGAAACCCTCAGGACACTGGGGTACATGGCTGCAACCATACCCATGATCCGCTTTGCCAGACTCCATTTTTTTTTTTTTTTTTATTTCCCTAAGTCTTTTGGGTTTCTAATACTGTGATGGGAATGGACCCCATTCTTAAGTCAAAGGATAATTAAAGTTCATGAAACAAGTATTGTTTCAATCTTTGATGTTAGCCATCCGCAGTGTGCCCAGTAATGACTCCTCCTGCAAATTCTTATGGAGTTGCATGTGTTGGTAAAACATCTAAATAAGATTTTAGATTTTTTTTTTTTTTTTTTTTTTTTTTTTTTTAATAAGACCCGTTCCTCCTACTACTACTGGAATACTCTGGGTATCTTTCTCCCACATTGCTCTAATTTCTGCCTGCAAATCCTGATATTTTATTACTTTGTGTCTCTCCCTACGCAAGACGATGTAGTCACTGGGTGTAGTGATTTCGATGATCAGTGCTACTTTTGCCTTCTTTTCATAGACCACTATATCTGGTTTTCCCGCATACATGTTTTGAACTGTTGGTAATGGATGATCCCATGTGATGTAGACTTCATCCTTTTGTATGATGCTTTGTGGCTCATGTTTCCAGTGTTTTTTTCAGCTACTTCAGTATTATAATGTTTACACAATCCCCAGTGCAACCATCTTGCCACATTATTGTGCCTTTCAGTATACAGTCCTCCTCCCATTAGTGTGTCACAACCAGCAACAAGGTGTGCAGTGGTTTCCAGTTCAGTTTTACAAAACCTGCATTTGTCTGTTTCTCGCATATACTCAACGGACTTTGTAAACCAACATGTATGTAGTCCACTATCTTGAGCCACCAGTATTAATCTTTCATCTTTTGGTTGTAATTCGCCTCTTCTTAACCATTCCGACGTTCATTCCTGAGCTACATGAAGTTGTTCCAGGAGTTTTCTATACTAGCAACTATATTTATGCATTTTCCACATTTCTTGCCTTCTCATCTGATCCATCACCTTATATTCTTTCTTTTGTTGTTTGGCAAATTCAGTTGCTGCCCGATTTTACTTTATAGATTGATTTCCATTCCTGCTTGATGCTGATATGTTCCTGCTAGATTAAGCAGAGAAGTCATCTTAGATTTATTCTCCTCATGTTTCAAAACTTTAGCTATGTTCAGGTCTTGTGAGGTCAGCAGATATGTATGCAGTCCCATGATTGCAGATCTGTATATGTAGTTAATTTCAAGGAGGCCCATACCTCCTTTGGAACAGGAATATTTAATCTTGGTGTGTAATGATTTTTATAAATCATCTGATAAGCATGAAGCATCCTCCTTGTTTTCCTGTCTAATCTAGCCAACACCTTTTGGGGGCAGTCAATCTCTCCAAAACTGTAAGTTAGGACAAGAAGAGCAAATTGGTTTATAGCTTGAACTTTGTTCCTAGATGTCAGCACTGTTTTCAGTATTAATTTAAGTCTTCTAAAATATTCCTTACAGAGTTGTATTTGCATTCGCTCATATTTTATTGTTGATCCTTCATCAGTTCCCAAGTATTTATACACTCCCTCTTATTCAAGTTCTTTTATATCACATTCTTGCCCCAAATTGGTGATGTTATATTGTCCTATCTCACCATAATTCTTGCAGGTTGGGTTCGGAGCTGATCTTGGCTCCGACTTGGACGAATACTAAAGCTCGAGAGGCTAACCCCTATCCCATGATGCTCTGGGCCACATCCCCAGATCTCATTTGCCGCTCAAGCGATCGAGAAGTGTCCCTGCTGGCTTGTTGGCTAAGTATAGTTTCTGTTAGTTTAATTTATCTAAAACTTTTTTCTTCTCCTCCCTTCATTTCTAGAGAGTTAGTTTGTCATGTCTACGTTAGGTAACTGTAATTCGGTGTAAAACCCCTTCCCAAACCCAGTGAGAGTTTCCATTTAACTTATAGGGCCCTTGTGGCCCATTTCAGTTAGATGGCCATTTCCCCCGTGTTTCCTTGTCCTGTCTCTGTAGTAAAATCCGTTTTAAGTTAGAGGATTCTTATTCTTCCTTTCCTTCTTTGTGGTTGTTGCTGTAAAAAAAAAAAAATATGTAGAGGTAGTTTCCCTGTAGGTAGTTTTACTGTTGCTTAGTTTAACGTTTTTCTATAGTGTTGGCCTTGTTTTTCTTACCGCATAATGTCCAAAGACAAGGATAGAGAAAGGGAACCCAAGGAGCATAAGCAGTCCGGGTTCAAAAAGTGCGATAAATGCACACAAAAGATGTCTCTTACAAATGGGCACATGAGTTGCGTTTATTGCCTCGGTGCCATCCACTTACAGGACCCCTGCACCATATGTCACAGGTTCAGTAGCAGGGTGCCCCATTAGCGTAGAAATAAATTAATGGCAAGGGGTTTGTTGAAAGGACCTTTTCAGGAAGCTTTAGACAGCTCTCAGAGCTCCAGATCATAGGTTCATAGGTTGATACTAGGCTATCTGCCCTAGGGCATTTGTAAGCCTAGCCAGAGTATGTTTGGCTTTCGCCACCCTTTTAGATTAGTTGACTGTGCCTCTGTATAGTAGGTCACAGAAGATAGCCCTTTTAAGGTTAGTTTACTGTGCCTCTGTCTAGTAGGGACACAGAGGAGATCCCAGGGGTAAACCTACGATCTCCCATCCACTTGTCAAGATTTCTCTTGAAGAGGGTCATTGAGGGGCTCTGTCTAACATGGATTGGGATTTTGTTCCAGAGTGAGGGGGGCCTCTGGGATATGAATCTGTCCCTCCAGCATTTCCTATTTATTTCTGTGCTGAGGTTTAAGTCCCTGGCGCGTGTAGCTCTAAGGGATTTGGATTTCTGGAAGTGGAGCATGTCCATTAATTCTGGGTTGGACATGGCTTTATACGTCAGGCACAGATCGCCTCTGAGTAGGCGGTAAGCAACTGATTAGAGCTGGAGTTTCTTTAGCCTAACTGCGTAGGGCATCTGTTTGAGTCCCTTGATCCTCTTGGTGAGGTACTTTTGGGGTCTTTCCATTTGCTGCAGGTGTCGGGTAAGGTACATCCCAAATGGGGCATTGTATTCAGTTATGGGCCTGATGAGTAGAGGGGCACAATGACCTCTCTTGATCTAGATGTGAACCCTTTCGTGATAAGGTAGGCTATATAGAAGGTCTTTCTAACCACTTTGACAACGTGATTGTCAAAGGAGAGATTGCTATCTACTTTGGTCCCCAAATCCCTAATTACTTCTTTCGTACTTAATGGATTACCACCTGTGTGGTAATTTGTGGGCACTTTGTTTTTCCCAAAGGGGATGACTATGCACTTTTTGGCATTTAGCTTTAGGCCATGGCTCTGGCACCAGTTATCCGTCTCTGTGAGACCCTTTTGGAGGATGCTTGTGTCAGTCAGCGAGTCGATTTTGGCACCCAGTTTGCAGTCATCTGTGAACTTGGTCAGCCATAGTCTTCCCGTGTTAGCCTGTACCTCAGAGAAATATATACTGAACAAGAGAGGTCCCAAGACTGAGCCTTGTGGGACGCCACTTGTAACTGGTTTAGAGTCTGACATGGCACCTGCAATTCTGACCATGTGGGTTCTATCCCTGAGCCAGTTTGCAACCCATCTTGTGACATAGGGGTTGATATTTAAGTTGGTGAGCTTATTTATGATGCCCGAGTGGGGTATTGTGTCGAAGGCTTTTGCGAGGTCCAGGTAGGCTGTGTGGACTTCCTTCCCTTCATCTATGGCCTTGGTGACTGTTTCAAAGAAGTCAACCAGGTTCAAGAGGCAAGATCTGCCCTTAACAAAGCCGAATTGGGTAGGATCCAGTGTTTGGAGGTTCCCAATGTCTTTGTTTATGAGTTCCATGATGATATGCTCCATAGCTTTGCAGACCAGGCTAGTCAGGCTTATAGGGCGATAGTTTCCGGGGTCCGTTGTGGCACCACATTTGTGGAGTGGGACCACTGTTGCTGTACGCCATTCCTTGGGTACATAACCTGTAGTAAGACTGAGATTGAACAGTGACTTTATGTGAGGGTTCAGTTCTTCTTGGAGCTCGTGTAAGATGCAGCCCGGGACACCATCCGGTCCCATTGATGCTGTGTTTTTTGCTTTGGAGAGGGCAGCTCTCACCTGTGATGTCAAGGAGGCTACACTCTGTTGGGATAGACATTTACTCTTTTGGGGGGGGGGGAGTTTGCACTGAACCTGTCTGCCAGGATGTTGGCAATGTCTGTGGGTTCAGTGTATTTTTTGTCATTTTGCACTGACTCAGAGCATATCTGGGAGTTGCCACCCAGATTCCTGACATAAGTAAAGAAGGCCTTGTGATTATCTTTAGCATCTTGTGCAATTCTTCTTTCGAAGCTGGCCTTAGATGATTTTATGAGGGATCATAGTTTCTTGCTAGTACTGATCAGAGATGCCTTCTCTTTTTGGGATTTTGCTCCATCATGTAGTAGCTTCCTCCTTCTGTTGTATAGCTTATTTATGGCTGGGGTCCACCAGACAGGTCTCCTGCTTTTGGAGGAGTGAGTCTTGGTTTTATTTGAGATAGCACAATCCATGCATTCCTGTAGGTGTCCATAGAATGCGTTTGTAAAGGATTCTGTGGTTTGGACCATATTTTCCACTGGCCCCGGGGGCTTTGAAGGATTCCACCTCAGTTTTGAGAAGTGTGAAGTTTGCTTTTGAGAAGTTCTTCGCCATGGTTTCCTTGGCTGGGGTTGGGGACAGGATATGGATGTCCAGTGAGATTAATTTATGGTCAGATCTTACCAATTAGGGGTATACGTCTGGTATGGAACATAGAGTCCCCATGTTGGTGATGATCAGGTCCAATATGTTTTCCCCTCTTGTGGGAGTGGTGACCAGTTGTTCCATAGCATTTGAGTTTATAAATTCTAGGAACCGTTGGGCGAGGGTGTTGGAGCTTGAGTAGTGCTCCCAGTCTATGTTTGGGTAGTTGAAGTCACCCAATATAATGGTGTTTGGAGCGACCTTCATATTCTCCAGTGTTCTCAGGAAAGCCGAGCGGGGTTCCTGAGTTTGGGAGGGTGGTCTGTAGCAGGCTACAAACTGAAAGGCAGTTTTGCCCACTGTTAGTTGCACATGGATGGTCTCCGATGCTTCGTGCAGTGCCACTAACCTGGAGGTTTGGGTATCTTTGAATATGGATGCTCCCCCTCCTTTTGTGGTTCGGTCTGAGTTTTGGGGCCGAAAAGCATGGTATGAGGTATAACCTGGTAGTGCTTGGGTGCTCTCGGGAGCCTTGAACCAGGTTTCTGTTACTGCACAGATATCGATATTCTCCATACTGAGGAGAGCCTCGAGTGCGTGCATCTTGAGATTTAGACTTCTGGCGTTGAGCAGCATTACCCTTAGTTTCTTTTTCCTTGTGTTGTCTATGGAGGTGGGTTTGTCTTTTGAGCCTTACCTAAAAAAGGCACTATGGGGGTGGCAAGAGCCTTAGCCAGTATTCGAAAGCCCAGGGGTGACAGGTGCAAGCCGTCCCTAGTGAAGCAACGTGGCTTGTCGAGCATGTCATCCCAGGCTGACGGACACTGGATCCCCTTTGAATGACACCAATACTTTAGCCAGTTGTTAAAATTGATCATTTTGTCTTTATACTATGGCATCATTCTTGGTGAGGGTAAGATGCTACTAAAGGTCAGGGTCATACCGGCTTGGGCTACATGATCAGAGGAGTCTATATATCATGGAATGCTTAAAAAAGTGAACGCTGATTGATCGACCTAATTTAAGCGAAAGCTTACAATCTCGAATTGTCAGATCAGCGATTTTTTTCCCCAGGGAAAAAAAATCGCTGATCCAAAACACATACACAAAACACAAGCACACCAAACAGAAATCCACACACATACACCTAAAATCTGATACCTAACCCTACATTAAACTATGCACACACCACTAACTACCCACTTACCTTAACCCAAACCCTAACCCTAAGGTCCGTCACTATCGCACACTCACCTCACTCGCTCCCTAACCCTAACTCACTTAAATCCGCCCTAACCCTCATGTCCACTCAATCGCACACACTCCTAACCCGAGCCCTAACCCTAACTCACCTAAATCACCCTAACACTCACATCCACACAATCGCACACTTACCTGAATCCGACCGATAACTTTCCACCATAACACCGAAGCAACAGAAACAGACAACCGAATTCTTTCCCTAGGAAAAAATTTGAGTTTCTGCTGCTTCGATATTTTGCAGTTTCGCGAAAATAAGTTAGATCAATCAGCGTTCACTTTTTTAAGCGTTCGAGGATGTAATATAGACCCGATCAGAGAGCTCCTCTATGTCTCTTTTCATGTAGTCCAGGGAGGTACATCTCAGGTCATTCACACCAGCATGGACAAGGACGGAGTCATATTTGTACTTCCTTTGGAGTGACCTGAGTGCTTGTGTTATGTGGCTGATCCTGGCGCCCGACAGGCAGCTTACAGTGACCTTCTCCTTGTTCAGCCTGGTGAGTGGGACGTCAGTGTGTCTGACTAAGTCACCTATTACAAGTGTATTATGTGTGTTGTTTAGCCTTAAGGGCTGTGACTGTGTGGCATACTGACTTTGTGAACTGTGTGATACGTGGGTATTGTTGTGGGGTAGCGGTTGCTTGGATGTCTGTTTTGGAGGTCTCTGCTGCTTGGGCAGATTTTTATTTAGAGCCTCCGAGTATGTTTTTGTGTGTTTATGTGTTTGGTTTGCTGTTGCGATAGTTCTATGTGAGACTGGATTTGTGGTGTGTGTGGTTACCTTCTCCTCCTGACTGACTGCGCCAGTACTGGGTTGAGAGAGCTCAGCCTCCAGTTTGGCTATATAGTTGCATCTCTCACATATATTTGAGCTTGTTGGGAGGAGGAGAGGGTGGTCTGTTTACATAAGGCAGTTGTAACATTGCCTCAAGATTCCCAGATTCACCAGCTGGACTGGAGAGTAAACCCGAAACTGACTTTTGGACATGTCAGAATAGTATAAGGAACTACTGTTTGATCAAAAAGGACCAATAGGGAGCCAAGTACTTAAAAGGGAGTATGAGTGTAGTGCTTTAGTTTATTAGTGCTTACTTATAAGATTACTTATACGAGCAAGTGCAGGGCTTTAGAATGAAAATAGAGTGCTTACTTTGAGGTTTAGAACAGTTCTAAGGGAAAAAGTGAAGAACAGACTTTGTGGAGCCGAGAAAAGTTTAAACCCGTTTAAGCGACGCTGCCCGATGCTACGCTATGCACAAAATCGCGCAAATGCGGGTTTTAAAGCAAGTAAACTGAAGGAGATAGGAATTGACCCAAAACAGCCAATAAGCTACTAGTTTCAGGGCTGAGACCACTCCTCCAGGGACAGATAGGCTGCTCAATGCTCCCCACTCTCACTGGTGAACAGAGAAGCTTCCTCCTATCCAAGTAAGGATATGGTCAACACAGGAAACTATAACACAGTCCGGAATTCAGCTAAACCTGAAATCTGGACTAATCTAGTTCAGCAAAGGTGGGAAAAGAGAATATATTTTTTTTTTTCAGGAAACAGCAGAAAAACACACAGAAAACACTGTAAATGCTATAAACAGGCTAGCGTACTTTAGTGTGTAGCTTACAACAGTTATACAATACAAAAATGACTTAAATTGATATAAAACAAGTGCAAAAACTGTAAAAAGCAGAAGGCAAATGCAATTTAAACTTTTTAAAGCACAGATCAGTTAGAAATTCGCTTTTTAGATGGGAAATGCAGTTGGTGCAAAAAAACAGAGAAAAAAAAAACTTAAATCTGGAAAAGTCTCTCTTGGGTCTCTCTGTTGCCTGTATCACTCTGCAGGACACCACAAGGAGCTGTGCGGAATTCTATACAATAACAAACTTTTTAAATCACAGATTCGCTAAAAAAACTGGCGTTTTAGGCGGAATTAGTTACAGCAAGAAAAGCAGAAAAGTGATACTTAATCACTCCAAAGTCACTCTTTTGTCTCTCTGCTGCTGTAGACTCTGCAGAACACCTGGAAGGCACTTGCTGAGCGGAATACAAGCGTAAAAACTGTGCAAATGAGGTTTTTATAGCAGGGAAGTGAAAGAGAGAGAAATTAGCCCAAAATGGCCAATAAACTACTAACTTCTGGGCTGAAACCACTCCTCCAGGGACAGATAGGCTGCGCAAAGCTCCCCTCTCTCACAGGTGAACAGAGAAACTTCCTTCTATCCAAGTAAGGTAATGGCAACACAGAAACTTGTAACACAGCCCTGGATTCAGCAATAACCTGAAAACTGGACTATACTAGTTCAGAAAGGCTGAAAACAAGTATATATATATTTTTCAGAAAATAGAGCAATTACATTGAAAATTAGCCCAAAAAGGCCAATAAACTACTAACTTCTGGGCTGAAACCACTCCTCCAAGGACAGATAGCCTGCTCAAAGCTCCCCTCTCTCACAGGTGAACAGAGAAATTTCCTTCTATCCAAGTAAGGTATGGCAACACAGAAACTTGTAACACAGCCCTGGATTCAGCAATAACATGAAAACTAGACTATACTAGTTCAGAAAGGCGAGAAACAAGTGTGTGTGTGTGTGTGTGTGTGTGTGTGTGTGTGTGTGTGTGTGTGTGTGTATATATATATATATATACATATATATATATATGTATTTTTTTTTCTCCAGAAAATAGAGCAGATACAATCAAAACAACACTTTACCCAATTAACCAGTTAAAAAGCTTAAAACTGAGCCCTGTTCCAGCAGTCTTCAATCAGACAAGTTCTAACTGCACAGTCCTGCCACTAGGGTACAGGCAAACCTTCTCCAAAAATACAGGCTGGATCAGTGCACAAGTTATAGAAACAAAGCTAGATCCAGCCGGCCTGAATCTAGTCTATGCTACAGCAAACAAGGAGTACCGATTTCAGAAAGAAACAGTTCAAGTAAGCATGCACAATAAGCCTTTAACCAGAAATTCCCAGCTCAGAAGGGCAGAATCTAGCCTCTCCTCCCACAAGAGTGCAGACCACAAACCTTCTTAATGTAAAATAACTGGCCTGAAGCTCAAGTCCTTAACCCAGAACTAATACACTTTTAGAATAACAGACACTGAGCCTTCAGTCAGCAGTTCCCAACTTTGAAGGATGTACGCTACCTGTCCTACCACAACAGTGCAGACCACAAACCTTCTTAATGTAAAACAACTGGTTTGAAGCCCAAGTGCTTAAACCAATGGCCTTAGAATAACAGTTGCAATTTATTTAGGCTACTAACAAGCAGTAATAAAGGCAGCAGAATAAATTCAATTGAGTACTTTTAAGAAGAGGCAAAAGCAAAATAAGGTAATAAAGTAGGAAGAAACACAAATACAGTAAGGCAGATGAAGTGCAATTTTTTTTTATTTGAGACTGAGGAAACAGAGCAGATTAAGATACTATAGGGGAATGCCCTTCCCAAGTGCTCTCTCTGTACACCATAGAGGAGATGGGACTGGTAGGAATATCCAAAATCAAAATTTGATCTCACTGTACTCAGTTGAGTGAGCAAATGAGATGGGTCCAGGAGTTGTGTGCAAAAAGAGATTTACAGCAGGGGCGGACAATTCCAAAGCCACCAAGATTAACACCACAACAAGAAACAGGGAGGGAGGTGGGGAACTAACTGCAGAGAGACAGACACACAATATTTACTGAATCAAAGACACACGATATTTACTGACTCAAATCTTAAGTGCAGAAAAATATACTTAAATCAGCTTGTGTCCAGTTGATATATGCAGACAAGTCTCAGTAGCCAGCAACTCGATTTAAAATGATTACTAGAAATGTAACCAACACAGATTTTAATTCTAGCAGAATTCCCCAAGGTAACTAACACTAACAAAGGAATTTCAAAGCAGTCTTAACAACTTTCAGTGAGCCCAGATGGCTACACTTTTTCACACTTCAGACAACTTAACTGCAGAGAGACAGAGACACAGTATTTACTGAATCAAAGACGCACAATATTTCGGAGCCACCAAAAAAGATTGTGTCTTCAGAACAGAGTGCTCTTGATTCCGATAGACCTGGAGCAACTTCTTTGGCGCCAAAAGTGTCCATGGAGCCAACAGAAGTATCGAGGAGTCGGTCTCCTTTATTGGAGATAATATCTCCAACACTGAGATCTCCTATCCTGGAGAGAGGTGGATGTTCTTCGTGTTTCATGTTGCAGTCATCACACTTGGATTATCTGCCTGCAGGTAGCCCTCAGTCGACCCGGATACCAGAGTAGTCAGGTGTATAAAACATGCAGCCGATGCCATTACATCAGCTTTTCTTGCCGCGTGGGAGCCCAAAGCAGAAGCAGTTCGCAAGTGCTGGTGGGCCGCTACCTGAAAATTTTTCATCTTTCGAGTTTCAAACCTGAAGTCTTCTAAAGCTAAGTACCACATTGGGGATTCATTTTTCTGGCTCTTAACAGATGTCAGAAAAAGTTAACAATTGTCTTCCTTGTGGAAAGCAAATACCTCACAGAGATTTTCATTCTTACTGAGTCACCTGTTTAGGCCCAGACCACAATGTCCCTCGCTGTCGGTTTTGTGCCTTAACACCTGAACTATTTGTTGTCGGGCTATCCTTGTTGCTAAATTCTTTTGCTGTCATTCTCCGCATTCTGAAATGGCTTCGGTAAGGCATCCAACTACCAATCTTCCTAAAAAACATAAGGATAAAGACAGTGACAGACCACATAGGTCCAAAATTGCCGACGATGCTTCCGTTAAGCTAGTCGCCAGTCTGCCGGTACTCAGTGAGGTGCCTTTGCAGCCCCTGATACCTGCTTCTAATTACCCTTTTGGTGAGGAACTTTTGGGGTCTTTCCAACTGCTGCAGGTGTCGGGTAAGGTACATTCCGAATGGGGTGTTGTACTCAATCATTGGTCTGATAAGTGAAGAGTACAGGGGTACAATGACCTCTCCTGATCTGGATGTGAATCCCTTCATGATCAGGTGGGCAATGTAGAAGGTCTTCCTAACCACTTTGGCAATGTGAGTGTCAAAAGAGAGGTTACTGTCACCTTGGGTCCCCAGGTCCCTGATAACTTCTTCCGTGTTTAATGGATTACCACCTATGTGGTAATTAGGGGTTACCTTGTTTTTCCCAAAGGGTATGACTATACATTTTTGGCATTTAGCTTAAGGCCATGGCTCTGGCACCAGTTATCCATTTCTATGAGACCTTTCTGGAGGATGTCTGTGTCTGATGGAGTGTCAATTATGGTGACCAGTTTGCAGTCATCTGCAAATTTTGTCAGCCACAATCCCCCTATGTTTGCCTGCACTTCAGAAAAATAAATGCCGAACAAGAGGGGGCCCAGGACTGAGCCCTGTGGGACACCGCTTGTGACCGGCTTAGAGTCTGACATGGCACCAGCAACTCTAACCCTGTGTGTTCTGTCCTTGAGCCAGTTTGCAACCCATCTTGTGACATATGGGTTTACATCTAAGCTGGTGAGCTTTTCTATGATGCCTGAGTGGGGTATTGTGTCAACGCTTTTGCTAGGTCAAGGTAGGCTGTGTGAACTGCCTTACCCTCATCAATGGCCTTAGTGACTGTTTCGAAAAAGTCGACCAAGTTCAAGAGGCAGGATCTGCCCTTGACAAAGCCAAATTGGGTAGGATCCAGTGTCTGTAGGTCCCCAATGTCTTTATTTATGAGTTCCATTATGATCCTCTCCATAGCTTTGCAGACAAGGCTCGTCAAGCTTATGGGGGCGGTAATTTCCAGGGTCCGTAGAAGCACCACCTTTGTGGAGTGGGACCACAGTTGCCGTACGCCATTTTTTGGGTACGTATCCTGTAGTAAGGCTAAGATTAAACAGCAGCCTTATGTGTGGGTTTAGTTCCTCATTGAGTTCGTGTAGCACACAGCCGGGGACACCGTCCGGTCCCATTGATGCTGTGTTTTTTGCTTTAGAGAGAGCAGCTCTCACCTGGGCATCTGAGATGTTTGGGAGGCTAGACTCTGGTGGGATAGATATGTCTCCTTTTGGGGGGGAGGGAGGGGAGAAATTTGCACTGAACCTGTCTGCCAGTATGTTGGCAATGTCTGTGGGTTCAGGGATTTTTTTATCATTTTGGACTAATTCTGAGCATATCTGGGAGTTTCCACCCAGGTTTCTAACATAGCTAAAGAAGGCTTTATGATTGTCTTTTGTGTCATTAGCGATTTTTCTCTCAAAGTTGGCCTTGGATGATTTTATGAGTGATCGTAGTTTTTGCTAGTATTGATCAGAGATGCCTTCCCATTTAGGGATTTTGCTCTGTCATGTAGTAGCTTTCTCCTCTTGTTGTAGAGTTTGTTTATGGCTGGAGTCCACCAGACCGGGCGCCTGCCTTTGGTGGAAAGGGTCTTGATTTTATTAGGGATTGCTTGATCCATACATTCCTGGAGGTGCTCGTAGAAGGCATTTGTAAGGGTTTCAGCAGCGTGGGTTGTGGTTTCCACTGGCTCGGGGGCCTTGAAGGATACCACTCCAGTCTTAAGAAGTGTGAAGTTTGCTTTTGAGAAGTTCTTCACTGTGGTCTTTTTTGCTGGGGGTGGGGGCGGGATGTGGATCTCTAGTGAGATTAATTTATGGTCTGATCTCACCAATGAGGGATATACTTCCGGTGTGGAGCATTTTGTCCCCATGTTTGTGATGATCAGGTCTAGTATATTTTCTCCTCTTGTGGGAATGGTGACTAGTTGTTCCATAGCATTTGAGTTTATGAACTCAAGGAACCTTTGGGCTAGGGTGTTGGGGCTTGAGTAATGTTCCCAGTCTATGTTTGGGTAGTTGAAGTCACCCAATATGATGGTGTTTGGAGAGACATTCATACTCTCCAGTGTCTTCAGGAAGGCTGTGTGGGTTTCCTGAGTTTGAGAAGGTGGTCTGTAGCATGTTACAAACTGTAGGGCAGTTTTACCTATGGTTAATTGCACCTGGATGGTCTCCAATGCTTCGTGCGTTGCCACTAACCTGGAGGTGTGGGTATCCTTTATGAATATGGATACTCCCCTCCTTTGTGGTTCGGTCTGGATTTTGGGGCCGGAACGCATGATATGAGGTATAACCTGATAGTGCTGGGGTGCTCTCAGGAGCCTTGAACCAGGTTTCAGTCACAGCACAGACATCGATGTTCTCCATACTGAGGAGGGCTTCGAGGTGCATCTTGAGGTTTAGACTTCTGGCATTGAGCAGTATTACCCTTAGTTTTTCTCCATTTTTGTTTTCTAGGGCGGTAGGTTTATCATTTGAGCCTTGCCTAAAAAGGCACTATGGGGTAGCAAGAGCCTTTGCCAATATCCGGAAGCCCAGGGTGACAGGTGCAAGCCGTCCCTTGAAGCAGCGTGGCTTGTCAAGCATGTCATCCCAGGCAGACAGACATTGGATCCCCTTAGAATGACACCAGTAATTAAGCCAATTATTAAAGCTGATCATTTTGTCTCTGTATTGTGGCATAATTCTTGGTGAGGGTAGGATACTGCTCAGGGTCAGGGTCATACCGGCCTGGGCTACATAATCTGAGAGCTCCTCTATGTCTCTTTTCATGTAGTCCAGGGAGGTACGTCTCAGGTCGTTCACACCGGCATGGACAATGACTGAGTCATACTTGTACTTGCTGTGGAGTGACCTGAGTGCTTGTGTTATGTGGCGGATTCTAGCGCCTGACAGGCAGCTTACTGTGATCTTTTCCTTGTTCAGTCTGGTGAGTGGGACGTCAGTGTGTCTGACTATGGAGTCACCTATAACAAGTGTGTCTGGCATTGTGTTGGGCCTTAAGGGCTGTGACTGTTTAGCACACTGACTTTGAGAACTATGTGTTACATGTCTTATGTCTTGAGGTGGCAGTTGCTTGGGTCTCTGCTTTGGAGGCCTCTGTAGTGACATTGTGGGGCAGATTGCACTATAGTGGGGTTCGGAAAATGGTCCCTTTCTGCACTGTAGTGCGATCTTAGAGTTAGAATATTAAAGTAGGAGGGTTGCGGGGACGCAGACCCCTATATGGGGGTGCAGGGGGGCTTGCCCCCCTGCTTTACACTTTTTTTTTTTCATTTGACATTAATGTTCGAAAAACAGCGAATCTGCTTTTCGATTTGCTGTTTTTCGAACATTAAGGACTATTGCCGTTTTCACTTTCGTTGTTACGAGTCGCTCATGTGAGCATTCGTACCACTGTGATTCGGCTTTATAAAGATAAACCCATTTATTCCTATCATTCCTTGTCTAAGGTCAGAGTTTCTTTGGTGGGCAGAGGCTTGCAACCACAACAAGGGATTCCCTTTCACTCAACCCCTTGCCGCCCATACTCTGACAACAGATGCATCAGACTATGCATGGTTGGCTCACATGGCTGTCAAATGCATTCAAGGCAAATGGAGCCCAGGACAAATTCACCTACATATCAAATCAAAAAGAAATGTTAGCTGTACAGAATGCTCTGACAGCCTTCAAATACCTTATCCTTCCACGACAACTCTTGATAAAGACAGACAACACCACAGTTATGTAGTACATAAACAAGCAGGGGGCAGCTCATTCCTACCCACTCTGCAGGTTAGCCATGGCCCTGTGGAACACAGCCTTGAGCAAACAAGTGCACCTGCTAGCTCAGTTCCCGCCAGGCAAACAAAATTCACTGGCAGACTTGAGCAGAAATCTACTGGACCCACACGAGTGGAAACTGGAACCCAACTCATTCAAACTTCTAACCCACAGGTGGGGGACACCAGAGGTGGACCTTTTTCCCTCTCCCCAAAACTATCAATTGAGCAAATTTTGCACCAGAAATCCCCACAGCCAAGCATGGAAAGTGAATGCCCTATTCTTTACATGGGAAAACCTCTCAATCTATGCCTTTCCCCCTCTGCCCCTCCTCTCAAAAGTACTACTCAAGATCAAGCAGGACAAACCAAGGACAATCCTTATTGCACCGGACTGTCCCCTCCAGCACTGGTACCCACTCCTTTGCAGTCTGACAGCAGTGCCATCCTGGCACCTACATCAGACCCCCCTCCCTGCTGTCCCAGCAGGAGGGACAGATTTTGCATCCTCACCTGCAAACCCTGAACCTTGCAGCCTGGCTTATTCCCTGAATACACCACCAGCAACCCTCAGCAAACAGGTGCTGGACGTCATCCTTGAGGCCAGAAGGACTTGTACAAGGAAATCCTATTCAGAAGAATGGAAAAGTTACTGTTCTTGGAGCCAGTCTTAAGGAAAGGACACAGCCGTGCCCATCTTACCTCAAATCCTTGATTACCTAGCAGAGCTGCTCCACAAAGGCCTATCCTTCTCCTGTTAAGATTCATGCCTCGGCCCCCTCTGGTCAAGCAGTTCCTCAGAGGAGCTAACAATTTAAGACCCCCGAGGAGAGCTCCCACTCCTGCCTGGGATCTTAACCTTGTACTAGAAAAGCTCATGCTTCTCCCTTTTGAGCCTGCTGCTACAGCACAGTTAAAATTCCTCTCTTGGAAAACAACCTTACTTCTAGCCATCACTTCAGCAAGAAGAGTGTCTGAGTTACAGGCACTAATCGCTGTGGAACCCTTCATTATTTCCCATGCTGACAGGGGTTTCCCCTCAGGACTAACCCATCTTTTATCCTCAAGATGGTATCCAGTGTGGCTCTAAACCAATCCATCCATTTACCAACCTTTTTCCCTAATCCTCAGAATAAAGGGGAAAGGATCCTGCACTCCTTGGATGTACACAGACAACTCAGGTTTACCTTGACAGGACTAAGCCTTTCAGAAAATTTGACCAGCTGCTAGTCAACTTTGCTACAGGGCAGAGGGCAAGGCCATTTCAAAGCAAACCATTTCCAAAATGGATAGCACACTGCATCCATTTCTGCTACCAACACCATGGAAAACTTACCCCACAGGGAATAAGAACTCATTCCACTAGGGTTTCCTCAACCTCTACAGCATTTCTCAGGGGAGTCCTTACCAGGGACATCCTGGAAACTGCAACCTGGAGTTCTGTACACACCTTCAGCAAGCATTACCACTTACCTATCTTTTCTAAATCCAGAGCTGGGTTTGCCACAGCAGTCTTACAATGCCTGCTAGCCAGCCCTACTATTACTCGACTGCCTCCACCCTTCCTCAGCTTTGGGAATCGATGCACGTGTGATCAATGTAACAGCGAAACACAGAGAACATAGTACAGTTGTGTACACTTACCATAAATGTAGATGTTCGAGTGTATTCACTGTTGCAGTCCTGGTTACCCACCCTCCAGCCCCCCCCCCGACTCTTCTATGTTTTCTACCTTTCCTCTTTTTGGCTATGTCTTATGGCTATTGTATTTACTTTTTACTGGAGGTGTTCCACACCATGTAATTGCTTCCTATTTTGTGGGCTCCTGACATCTGGGGCAAGAAAAATTGATGTAATGGGGTCGGCTGCATGTTTTATACCCCTGACGACCTGACGTCTTGGAAGAGGTGACACCATCCGACGCAGAAATCCCAAGACTCTAGTATTCGGGCCGACTGAGGACTACCTGCAGGCAGATAACCCAAGTGTGATGACTGCAACAGTACATACACTCGAACATCTACATTTATGGTAAGTGTACACAACTGTACTATCTCCTTCCTTGTCCACCCGTTTTTCAAGGAGTTTATCTCATGAAGATGTGGAACGGGTGGTGAAGAGATTGCTTCAAACACCGGCCCTGGCAAACATTTTGTCATCTACAGACCCAAAGGAGCCATACCATATGATGCTTGCTTCATAGATTCCTCCTCCAGTCACTCTGGAGTCTTCAGAGCCAGAGAGTTTGGATCCGATAGCAGCGGAACAGTCAGTGCCGAGACCACCTTTGGAATCTTTGATTCCAACTTCGGCTCTGATGCCCTCTGCTCCTTTAATGTCAAGGAGTCTAGGAGCTGACGCTTGCCAGTCAGGTCCAGGGAGGGGAGCTGGCACGGACAGTCATCCAACCCGACTCTGCCCCTCGGTGCCTCGGCTAGGTTGAGCTCGGCTTCTACATCAGTTTCAGAGCCACCTGCTCCACCTCAGAGTCGACCTTCTGTCTCTTCGGAGTGGAGGGTCTCCTCAGAGCGGTGTGCGGGGAGTTTTGAACTGATGGAGAGAGTGCTATCTCCTCAGACAGCCCCTCTCTCGGAGCCAACTTCTCACCCCTCCCAGGTGCCAGTGACTTATCTCGTCACCACCGCCCCCTCCCAAGCGCAGAGACCCAGAACCTCAGGAAGTCCCTATAAGTGGCATTGTCTGTTCCGAAACTTCTCCAGAGTACTCCTCTGAGGACGTCTCTCGGAAGAGACTGTGCAAGAGGAAGCACATAGACTCCCCCGAGTCTGTCACTTCACTTCTGATACAGATTTGGATGAGTCGGAAGGATCCCCACAGTCCCCTTCTGAGGATGTCTCCTTTGTGGACATCCTTGAGATCCTGAAACAGAGAGGTGGCTGGAAGCCCACCAACCCTTCAGAGGACAAATTGATATACCTGGAGGCTTTTGGGTCTTGCCCTTCCACCTCCTTGGTGACTTCCCCCATTTGACCAACTGTCAGGCATCATATTTCGTAAGACCTGGACATTGCCTGATACAGTGGTGCCTGTTCTAAGGACGACCAACAAATTTATCACTGCTCCCTCAGATAAGGAATTTTTGAATAAGGGTGTCCCTGTAGATGCGATGATGGTAGTGGTGGCCACCAAGAAAGAGCTGTTGGAGACCTCCTCGTCTGTTCATCCTCCTAACAAAGAAGCCAGGACTATGGACAGATATGGAAAGCATGCGTTTTCTTCAGCCGCCTTCACCCCCTGGTCACTGAAATACCTTACCCATTTTATGAGACTTCAAAAGGATCTCCTCAAAGAACTTGGAGATGCCCTTCAGGTACTGTAGCTTCTGGGTCCGCAGACAAAATATCTTCTCAGCTCACTACTCTCAATTCCATCATAAACTCCTCCATGAGACTGATTTCATATGTGGCTGATGGAGCAAGCAGAGCAGCTGCAACAGGAATTTCCCTGAGGAGACCTTCCTGGATGTGCCTTTGCAATTTTTCCGAACCCTTTAAGTCTTCCTTCACCAATGCCCCATTTGATAGTTCGTCCCTTTTTGGACCAAAGGCGAAAGATACTTTGACCAGGTGCGAGCAGGATGGTAAAACCTTGTCTGCCGTTGAAGTTTGTTTTTCTTCCCTGTCTAGTCCTTATCCCAAAGGTCATAAGGGCGGAAAGATGTGGTTCTGCAAGTCCCAAAAAGGTTTGTCTGACTCGCGTGGTGGCTCTTCTCCCAGGGGCAGAGGGAGAAGTTATAATGGAAGATGCCGACCTCGCTGCAGAGGGGGTCCGCAGAATCAGGGCGACAGACATACATTCTCTGACTGGCCCTTCCAGCGCTTCTGAAGGGAGGCCCGCCTGCTCTTCTTTGGAGGCAGTCGGGGGTCGATTGTTACTGTACCCAAATACCTGGCAGGAAATTTCCCAAGACAAATGGGTACAAACAATTATATCCAGAGGCTATTACATAGCATTTTCCACCCCCCCCCCTGGTAAATCGCTCCTTACCAGACGTCCCACCTGGTCAAAAGGACTGTGCAACACAAGAGATTCTCTCGTTGCTAGAGTCATCCAAGGGGTACCCGCAGACCAAATTGGGTTTGGAACTTACTGAAGATTCTTTTTAGTTCCAAAAAAAGACAGGGGACTGGAGATCCATTCTAGATCTCAGCAAGCTAAACAAAGCAGTGAAGAAGTCAAAGTTCCAGATGGTCACTCTGCAGTCATTATTCCCATTTATCGGGAAAGATGATTGGATGTGCTCAATAAATCTCCAGGATGCGTTCTACCATATAAAGATGGACAGGCTATCCAGGAGGCATTTACACTTTTGGCTGGGAGCCAGTCATTGCTAATTTCGAGCCCTGCTCTTTGGTCTCACTACAGCCCCCAGAATGTGTTCACCAAATGCATGGCAGCAGTCACTGCTCACTTGAGACATCAGGGATTTTGGGTGTTTCCATACCTAGACTGGCTCCTCTCTGCCACCACCAAGCATGTACTACTGCGGGCAAGAGATGAACATTATCACTTTGTGCCAGACTAGGCATCACAGTAAATTTTTAAAAATCTGCCTTGTCACTGTCTCAGCATATTACCTTCTTAGGCCCAGAATTGGAGTCAAGAAATATGACTACAAAACTTATCCCAGACAGAATACAGTCCCTTCATCAGCAAGTCAGAATTTTGATATCAAAGAAGAAATTTCAGACCAGATATGTGCTGCAAGTTCTGGATAAGATGGCAGCTGCTATTCTTCTAGTTCCCCTAGCATGGCTACACATGAGGGTCCTGCTGTGGTTACTATTTGTTCAGTGGTCAATGCAAGATCTTCCTCTTTCACATCAGATTATCTTCACGGAAGCTTGCAGAAAAGATCTCCTTTGGTGGCTGCAGACAGACCAGTTGTATCATGGCCGCCATCTTGTTTTCCCCCAACTGAATGCAGTACTGACCACAGACTCTTCCCAGATCGGGTGTGTGTGGGGGGGCATTATCTGGGGATGACAGTCCAAGGCCTATGGCAAGAATACAAAAGCCACTTGCACATCAGCGTCCTGGAGATGAGAGCGGTGTTGTGTGTGTTACAGGCATTTTAGGAATCTCTACCCACGGGGACGGTTGCAATTCAGACAATATGTCAGTAGTGTGGTATATAAACAAGCAGGGAGGAACCAAATCTTACCCACTATGTCAGGAGGCATAACGAGTTTGCCAATGGACAATCGCTTCTCAACATTTTCTGATAGCAATGCACATCCTGGGGAAATCCATCGTGATAGCGGACAAAATTATCAGATATTGTGGAAAAGATCTTACAGAAATGGGGCCCTCCTTGCTGCAACCTTTTTGGCACGTCCATGAATGCCAAATGCAGCAACCACTTTGCCCTCATTCCCCCTCCGGGGAAGTCACCCAGGGATGCACTAGTTCACGATTGGCCCCTGGGGCTTCTCTATGCTTTTCCTCTAATTCACAAAGTACTGCAGAAAGCCAGCTCGTTGAAAAGTACTATGATCCTCATTGCTCCTTACTGGCCTCGATAAGTTTGGTTCCCCTTTCTTGGGACCCATCTGCTGGAGTAACCTTGGATTCTGGATCCAATTCCAGACATCTTGACCCACTCTTTGGGGTAGTTCCATCCACCTATCTGAACCCTCAAGTTGACAGCATGGCTGCTCCAATTCCACCTATCCGAACCCTCAAGTTGACAGCATGGCTTCTTCAATTCCACACTTAGCCAGGTGTTGCTCCCTTTTACCTGTAGTGAGTCGTATTTTTGGCTCGTCCCACAAATCGTCCATGAGGAGACTGTATTCCATTAAGTGGAAGAAATTTTCATGCTGGGCTGCAGGACAGAACATAGAACCTTTTACAGCTCCTATTATGGCAATTCTAGAATTTCTTTCTAAACTTTTTGATGAAGAAGCTGCAGCAGCTGCCATCAGAGTTCAGTTGGCAGCCATTTCTAATTTACATACTGGAGAAATGGGAGTTCCTATTATGTCTCATAGGTTGTGTAAAGCTTTCCTCAAAGGTACCTTTCTTCTCAGACCCCCAATCAGAAAATCCCCAGTTCCTTGGGATCTGCATCACGTTCTAACCTCGCTGATTTTACCACCCTTTGAGCCCGCATCATCTTGTGATTTGAAGTATTTGTCGTGGAAGACTCATTTTTTAGTAGCCATAATCTCTGCCAGAAGGGTATCTGAACTACAAGCTCTTTCTGTTCGTACCCCTTATATCATTTTTCACAAGGATAGGGTATCCTTAAGAAATAATCCCTCATTTCTCCCAAAAGTTTGTTCAGAGAATAATATAAACCAATCCTTTGAATTGCCGGTATTTTTTCTGAACTTCAGCTTCAAGGCAGAATATAAACTGCATCGGGTGGATGTACACAGGCAGTTACATTTTTACCTGCATAGGACAAAGTACCTCAGAAAGTCCGACCAGCTTTTTGTGTCCTTTTCTGATAAAAAGAAAGGATTGCCAGTTTCCAAAGTAACTTTGTCAAAGTGCCTTACTAATTGCATTTCCTTCTCTTACAGTAAGACTAATAAACAACTGCCAGGGAAGATAAGAGGACATTCCACAAGATCAGTCTCAACATTCTCTGCTTTTCAGGCCAGATTTACTATTGATTCTATTTGTGCAGCTGCCACATGGGTGAAACCTCATACTTTCATAGCTCATTACAAAGTGGATGTGGCCTCCCGGAGCAGGACTTCCTTTGGATCCACTGTATTGACGAGTATTTTTTCCTAAGCCACCCTGAGATAAAGGTGCTAGGGACGCTATTCCAACCTGCATGAATTACGGCAAGATAGGACAACTTAACATTAAGAAGTTATGTACGTATCATAACTTTCCATGTTTGTTGTCCATCTCGCCTACATTCTTGCGTCCCTCCCTCCTGCCCTAATCCTGTGTTCCTGGAGGAACTGGTGGACAATTATTTACTTGTTTACATAGTTATGATGATTTGGAGTCTCTTTTTTTTCCTGATATACTGATTTGGGTTGGTCTAACCTCTCACTTGCAATCAAGATCTGGGGATGTGGGCCAGCGCATCATGGGATAGGGGTTAGCCTCAAGCCAGTGGAAGCTCTCAAGCTTTAGTACTCAGCCGAGTCAGAGCAGAGATTGGCACCGAACCAAATCTGCAAGAATATAGTCGAGATGGACAACAAACATGAAACGTTATGGTAAGTATATAACTTATTTTCTTGGTGCTGCAGCTTTCCTGCTGTAAAGGTTGCTTTTGCACATTTATCAAGATCAAATGACATTCTTATATAATCTGAAAAAGTTTTGACTACTTGCAGCTGTGCCTTCAGTTCCTCATCTGATGAGCTATGCAGTTTTAAATCATCTACGAAGAGAAGATAAAAAGTCTTTACACTTTGCTGCTTTCTGCAAGTGAAATTATAGCCATGACCTAGTCTGTTAAACAGATAGCTTAATGAGTTAAGGGCAAGGCAAAAGAGCAGCAGTGACAGAGAGTCACCTGAAATGTCCCCCTTTGATTTTTTTATCCCTGTAATAATAATGTGTCCTTTATCATGGCTTAACTGCAAAGTGGTTTGTCACTGTTTCATGGTCCCTGTGATGTAGTTTAGCAGTGTAGGGGTATAGCTTATGTTTATTTTAAGTACTCTTTTATCCTTGAATGTGGGATACTGTTAAATGCTTTTTTGTAATCTGTCCATGCCATACTTGCATTCATCCCCTTTTTAGTTCTCCACTATGACTTTAACAAGTGATCCTTTGTTCCATATGATTTTCTTTTATTACCAATTTGTTCTGTTCATAGGTTCATAGGTGTGTTCTAGGCTAATGGCCCTGGAGCCTTTACAAGCCTAGTCCAAAAAAATTGCCCAGGTACCATGCCACCCGATGTTAGCTCACACTACCTCTATCCAGTAGGGCAACTGGAATGATCCCTGGAGTGAACTGTCGGTTACCCATCCACTCGTCAAGATTTCTCTTGAAGAAGGCCAGCGAGGTGCTCTGCTTGACATGAATGGGAAGCTTATTCCAGGGTATTGGCAGTCTTTGGAAGATGAACCTGTCCTCCAGCATGCTGTGTTAATTGTGGTAATGAGGTTGTGATCTCTGGAGTGTGTGACGTGGGGGGATTGGGATTTCTTTAGGTGCAGCATGTCAAGTAGGGCTAGGTTGGATATGGGTTTTTAAGTCGAGCAGAGATCACCTCAAAGTAGACGATAAGAGCCTGAGAACAGCTGAAGTTTCTTAAGTCCGTCCATGTAGGGCATGTGTTTAAGGCCTAGGATCTTTTTTGTGAGGTACTTTTGTGGCTTCTCCAGCTGTTGTAGGTGTCTGGTCAGGTACATGCCAAACGGGGTGTTATATTCGATGATTGGTCTAATGAGGGATGATGAGTAGAGAGAGATGATGATTTTTTTCCTGGATGCGAAACCCTTGGTTATAAGATGTGCCATGTAAAAGGACTTTCTGACCACAGTGGCAATGTAGTGGTCGAAGGTGAGGTGGCCGTTGATTTGGGTGTCCAGATCTCTTATGGCTCGTTCAGTGTTTAGTGGGCTCCCATCAACGTGGTAATTTGTGGGAACTGAGTTTTTTTCCAAAGGGGACGATGATGGATTTTTTGACGTTAAACTTCAGGCCATGGTTCCGACACTAGTCATTGGTCTCAGAGAGGCCCTTTTGTAGAATGTCTGCATCACTTGGGGAGTTGATAATGACTCCTAGCTTGCAGTCATCAGTGAACTTGATCAGCCAAAGTCCTTCTGTGTTGGCCTGGACTTCTGAGAAGTAGATGCCAAACAAGAGAGGGCCCAGGACCGAGCCCTGTGGGACTCCACTCATGACTGGTCAACCGTCTGACTTGGAATCCGCAACTTTCACTCTGTGGATCCTGTCTGTGAGCCACTTTGCAACCCACCTAGTGATGTAAGGATTGACACCAGGTTTGGTGAGTTTATCAATGATACCAGAATGGGGAATGGTATCAAAGGCCTTGGCTAGGTCGAGGTAGGCTGTATGCACTGCCTTACCCTCATCCACAGCCTTGGTGACTGCCTCGAAGAAGTCAACCAGGTTCAGCAGTTAGGATCTCCCCTTGACAATGCCAAACTGTGTGGGATCAAGAGTTTGGAGATTGCTTATATCTTTGTTAAGCATGTCCATGATGTTGCACTCCATAGTTTTACATACCAGACTCATCAGACTAATGGGGCTATAGTTCCCAGTGTCTTTAGTTGCTCCCTCTTTATGGAGCGGGATGACTGTAGCAGTGCTCCATTTGTTAGCGACATAGCCTGAGGTAAGGCTGTGATTGAACAGGGCACACAGATGTGGTGACAGTTCATTTTGTAGCTCATGCAGGACACAGCCAGGGATATTATCAGGTCCCATGGATGCAGTATTCTTGGATTTGGACAATGCAGCTTTTACCTGTGCCGCAGAAATGGTGGGTACCAGGCTTTCTTCTGATATTGTGATAGGGCCCTTGGGGTGGGGGTGGGGGGGTAAAGTTGGCACTGAATCTGTCTGCCAGTATGTTGGCTATATCTGTTGGTTCAGTATAGGGGGTGCCATTGTGCAGTAACTCAGAGCAAATCTGGGTATTGCCTTTGAGGTTTTTAATATAGCTATAAAAGGCTTTATGGTTTTTGGTTTCAGCTACAATTCTGCCTTCATAGCTGGCTTTAGAGGATTTGATAAATGATCTCAGCTTTTTGTTGAGACTGATGAGGGAGTTTTTCCAGTCTTGTGACTTCATTTTTTTCTGCAACAGTTTCTTCCTTCTGTTGTAGAGTTTATTGATGGCTGGGGACCACCAGATTGGCTTCCATTTTTTGGAGGAGAGTGTCTTAGTTCTATTTGGTATGGCAAGATCCATGCATTTGTTTACATGCTCGTACAGTACATTGCTGTATGATTTGGCAGTCGTGCAGGTATGTTCCATTGACATGGTTGCCGAGAAGTTAGTCATCTCTGTTTTTAGGAGCCCAAAGTCGGCTTTAGAGAAGTTTTTCAGGGTGGTCACCTTAGCGGGGGGGTGTAGGTGAGATGGAGATTTCTATGGTGTTCAGTTTGTGGTCAGATTTAACCAGGGAGGAATTGACTATAGGTGTAGAGCAACGGTCTCCCATGTTGGTGTTAACCAGGTCGAGGATGTTGCTTAATCTAGTGGGGGTCAGAATGAGTTGGTCCAGGGCATTGGAATTGATAAATTCCAGAAACCATTGGGTCTGTACATTGGTACTTGAATAGTTTTCCCAGTTGATGGAAGGGTAGTTGAAGTCACCCAGTATGAGTGTTGTTTTTGTAACTTGATAGAGTCCAGGGTGCTTAGGAACTTTGAGTGAGAGTCTAGGGACATGTTTGGGATTCTGTAGCAGGCTGTGACTTGTATCGCTGTCTTACCCAGTGTTAATTGTATCTGAAGTATCTCAGATGCATTATGCTGCGCTATCAGTCTAGAGGTGTGCGTATCCTTTAAGAATATGGAAACACCACAACCCATGGAGCTTTTTGCCATATTCTGGGGACGAAAGGTATGGAAATGAGTTGTAGCCTGGGAGCACAGGGGTGCTTTCTGCCTCTTTAAACCAGGTCTCCATTACAGCACAGAAGTCGACATTCTCCATTTTGAGGAGAGCTTCGAGGGAGCGCATCTTGAGATTTAGACTTTTAGCATTGAGCAGCATGACCATCACATTTCATTTGTTTGTAGCTGTTATGGTGGAATTTTGGTGTTTGGAACATTGCATAAAAAAGGCACTATAGGGGTGACAAGAGCCTTAGCCAGTACCCGGAATCCCAGGAGTGACAGATGCAGGCCGTTTTTGACAAAACATTGAGGTCTGTTGATCATGTCTTCCCAGGTAGACAGATGCTAGATCCCCTTAGAATGACACCAGAAACTTAGCCAATTGTTGAAGTCAATTATTTTCTGCTCATACTGTGATATCATTCTGGGTGATGGTCAAATACTGCAAAGGGCTAGGGTCATACCCGCCTGGGCCACATAAACCGAGTGTTCCATCACATCTCTTTTCATGTAGCCCAATGATGTATGTCTAAGGTCATTCACACCCACACTCACAATGACTGTGTCATATTTGTACTTGTTGTGGAGTGACCTGAGTGCATGTGTTATGTGGCTGATCCTGGCACCTGATAGACAACTGACTGTCGCCTTCTCCTTGTTCAACCTAATTAGTGGGACATCAGTATGACTCACAATTGAGTTTTCTATGATTAGTACATTGGGCAAAGTGTTTGCCTTAAGGGCTTGTGTTGAGGGGCACACTGTGGTGGTGAGCTATGTATTCTGGGGTTGGTGTTGTGTTGTGGTGGTCGAGTGCATTTCTTTCTCAGGGGTCTCTGTTGTTTGGGTAAATTTTTGTGAACCTCCTTGAAGGTGGGTGTATGGTTTGTGTTTCTGTGTGAGGGTTGTGGTGGTTGGTGTTTTGGAGGGCTGTGTGTTCTATGTAGTGAGTTGCAGGTGTTGACCTTCCCCTCTTGACAAGCTAGTCCAGTCTTGGTTGGAGCGTGCACTGCTTCCAGTTTGGTGATATAAGTGCATCTCTCACAGGTATGAGTGTTGGGAGGTAAGAGGGAGAGGGTTGACTGTGTACATTAGACAGTTGCCGCACTGTCTCAGAATGCCCAAGTGCACCAGTTTAGCAGGAGAAAGCACAGGAAATTGCCCTACAATCGTACCAGGAGTGGTGGTCATAACTAATAAGTACTGGTGCTGTTACTGCATAGGAACAGCTAGTGCTGATAGCACCTAAGTGTGGTACAATAAATGCTACAAAAGCCTGTTAAAGTGCTAGCCGATTAAGCTAATTGAAGTGCAAGAAATAAAAGAACAAACACATTCTAAGGGGAAAATTGAAGAGCAGACTTTCTTGCAAGGGAAATAATTTACCTCAGCTGAGCGCCGCTGCACAGTTCACAAACATGGCCTTTTAAACCAGAAAGTTGAAAGGGAATGAAAAATTGCCTAAATGACCAATAAACTACAATTTCTGGACCAGAAACCACTCTTCTTGTGGTAGATAGTCTACCTAGTGCTTACCACTCCCACTGATAAGCTAGAAGGCTTCCCTCCAACACAGAACACAGAAAGGTCTGGGGGGGGGGGGGGGCTCAGAAACTTACAGAACAGTCCTGGATACAGCAAATCTGTATCTGGAATAGATTAGTTACAGGAAAGGCGGGAAATGAGCTTAGAACTTTTTTTTTTTGTTTTGTTTTTTTGTTTTTTTTGCAGAAAAGCAGTTAAAACAGTAGCAAAAACACTTTAAATGCAGTACAAGCTAGCACACTAGAGTGTGTAGTAATATTAAGGCAAATGCAGTTTAAATAAATGCAGATAAGGTAAAAATGACAGAAAAGTGCAGAGAGCAGTAAAATATGAAAAAATCAAAATGGAGGCATTTAAGTGGAGAGGGAGGGAACAGAGCAGATTGAGACTATAGAGGTTGTCCTTCCCAAGTGCGCGCTCTTTACACGGTAGAAGAGATGGGACTGGTAGGAGTGTCTGAAATCAAAATATGATTTCACTGTACTCGGTTGAGTGAGCAAATGAGATGGGCCCAGGAGGAATGTCCAAAAACAAATTTACAACAGGGGGGGCATTCCAAAGCCACCAGGATTAACACCACAACAAGAACAGGGAGGGTGGGAAACTAACTGCTGAAAGACAGAGACCACAATATTCAATTAATATTCAGTGAAACAACTAATCTTAAATAATGTTAAGTGCAGAGGAAAGTATACTTAAATCAGCTTATGTGTGTTGCCATGGTGGAGTTTTCAAGTTTTCTTCTAAATGGCTATAAACTCTGCCGACATCAGTTCCAGTGTATAGTTTGTATGTCGTCAGAAGGCAAATTATTGGTGTATAGTTTTTAGGGTAGCGTGCAGAATTCACTCTTAAAAAAGAGCATTGTTTTTCCTGATGTTAGCCAGGCTGGTGTCTCTTCGGGGTGCTCATATAAATAGTTTTTACTCATGGCTAAATCTTCATACAGAAGATGGTAATACTTTAGGTAGTACATCTGGGCCTGGGGTTTTCCTGTTAAAGGCTTCAATATTTCTGGCCATTACTTCATCCCATTTCATATCCTGTACATTTGAACTTCTTATTCTTTCTTTTACTTTATCTGTCCATTTAGCATCTTTATGTTCCACAGGATCTTAATAAATATTTCTCCAAAATGTATCTGTTCTTTTTTTTTTGGTGGTCTTTCATTTCCTTTTACCTTGATTCCCAATTCTCTATAAAACTTTTTTGGGTCATAAATAACTTGCTTATTTTGTACTTTTCCTTTATATTTGTCTGTGTATCTCCTAAGTTTTTCTGATTGTCCTGATATTTTTAGTTTATTATTTCCGATAGTGTACAATAAATCCTGATCTGTTATACTGTGCATTACTTTTATGACGTCTGTCTTTCTGATTGTTTTTGTTGATCTGTTCCCTCTTCTGTACTGTTCTAACAGTGACAATTCTTGTCTTAATTGGTTTATAGTTTTCTCTAAGCGATACTTCCATGATTGCATTCAATTTCTCCCCATCCTTTCTCCTACTACCCTGTGGTATTGTGGTAGGACTGTATTTGTTATTAATTTGGATGCATAGTAATGTATCTTATTTACTTCTGTTGTGTCGCATGAATCTCTGTGGACAGTCCTAATTACTATATTCATTTGTTTTATCAAACTTTTAATTTTCTGGGTTTTATTGACCTTCTGCAGTCTATTTCTTTCATTGATCTTAGTATGTCTAGCCATCCTTTTAAATCAAACAACTCTTCTCTTACATCATTTTCTTCTAAGCTGAGGGCACATTTTTTGTTCTGCTTTTCCTGCAGGCATTCCATAGAAACTTCCAGAGCATTTTCCTGTGCCAAGTTCTCCATTTTTACCCTCTGTCATTTGTTGCTCTTAGGTTCATAGGTAGGTACTAGGCTATTGGCCCTAGGGCCTATATAAGCCTAGCCAAAAAGGTACCCTGGCTTTCGCCACCCAAGAAAATTTTTTTCCTGTGGCCCTGTTGAGCAGAAGTGATCCCTGGGGTGAATTTCTTATCTCCCATCCAATCATCAAGATTTTTCTTGAAGAGTACTAATGAGGAGCTTTTTTTGATATAGATAGGTAGCTTGTTCCAGAGTGTGGGAAGTCTCTGGGACAGGAATATATCCCTCCAGCATGTTCTCTTTATTGTGGTGACAAGGTTTAGGTCTCTAGACATGTAGCTTGGAGGGATTGGGATTTCTTTAAGTGGAGCATGTCCAACAGCTCTGGGTTTGACATAGCTTTGTATGTTAGGCAGAGAACGCCTCTGAGTAGACAATGTGCGACAGAGTAAAGCTGGAGTTTTTTGAGATGATCTGCGTAGGGCATCTGTTTGAGGTCAGTAATCCTCTTTGTGAGGTATTTCTGCAGCCTTTCTAGTTGTAGATATCTTGTGAGGTACATACCAAAGGGGCGTTGTACTCTATAATGGGTCTAATGAGTGACGGGTAGAGGAGAACAATAACTTATTTTTTCCTAGGTGAGAAACCTGTTGTGATGAGGTGTGCCACATAGAAGGATTTCCTGACTACTGTGGCGATGTGATTATCAAAGGAGAGACTAGTTGCAAGGTCTCATCACACTTTTGGTGTTAAGTAGACTACCGCCTATGTGGTAGTTCATGGGAACATAGTGTTTACCAAAAGGGATTAGAATGCACTTTTTGGCATTGAGCTTGAGGCCATGGCTTTGACACCAGGTATTTGTCTCAGTGAGGCCCTTTTGTAGGATGTCCACATCGTTAGGAGTTTCGATTATGGCTCCTAGTTTGCAGTCATCTGTGAACTTTGTTAGCCAAAGACCTACTGTGTTACTTGTACTTCAGAGAAGTAGATACCAAACAGGAGAGGACCCAGGACTGAACCCTGTGGTACTCAACTTGTCACTAATCTGAAGTCTGATTTGGAGTCTGCTACTTTCACAGTGTGGGTTCTGTCAGTGAGCCAGTTGGCAACCCATCTTGTGACATAGGGATTTGTACCTAGCTAAGTGAGTTTATCTATAATTCCAGAGTGGGGGGTGGTGTCGAAAGCCTTGGCGAGATCTAGATAGGCTGTGTGAACCACCTTACCCTCATCTACATCTTTGGTGACCACTTAAAAGAAGTCGAGCAGGTTTAGGAGACATGATCTGCCTTTTACAAACTCGAACTAGGTGGGGTCCAGAGTTTGGAGATTACCAATGTCATTGTTTATAAGTACCATAGCCTTGCAGACCAGGCTCATCAGGCTAATGGGGCAGTAGTTCCCAGGGTCCGTGGTTGCTCCCCGTTTGTGGAGTGGGATAACTGTCGCTATGCGCCATTCAGTGGGCACAGAGCCTGGGGTAAGGCTATGGTTGAACATGGTACTTGGGTGGGGGGGTGCCAGTTCGTTTTGTAGTTCGTGTAGAACGCAGCCTTGGGATGTTGTCAGGTCCCATGGATGTTGTGTTCTTGGCTTTGGAGAGTGTGGTTTTTACCTGTGCAGCCATGATTACAGGAACTTTGCATTCTTCCAGTATAGAGATGGGCCCTTTAGGGGGTAAAGTTAGCACTAAACCTGTCTGCCAGGATGTTGGCATTATCAGTTGGTTCTGTATATTTAGTGCCATTGTGCTGTAACTCAGAGCAGATCTGATTGTTGCCATTGAGATTCTTGACATGGCTATAGAATGCTTTGTGGTTGTCTTTAGAATCAGTGGCAATTTTGTTTTCGTAACTATCTTTGGAGGATTTTATGAGGGATCTCAGCTTTTTACTGAGGCTGACCAGGGAGTTCCTCCAGTCATGGGATTTTACTCTTTTTTGCAACAAGTTTCTTTATTTTGTTGTAGAGTTTGTTTATGGCAGAGGATCACCAGATTGGCTTCCTTTTTTGGGGGGATAGCATCTTGGTTCTGTTAGTGATTGCATGATCCATGTACTCGTGTAAGTGCTTATAAAGTGCATTTGTGTAGGATTCAGCAGTCATACCTCTATTGTCTGTCTGCATGGGTGTCGTGAAGTTTGCCACTTCTGTCTTAAGAAGCGTGAAGTTGGCTTTGGAGAATTTTTTTACGGTGGTTTCCTTAATGGGGGCTGGGATGTGGATGTCTAGGGTGATTAGCTTGTGGTCAGATCTGACCAACAAGGAATTGACCTCTGGTGTGGAAGACCGGTTGCCCATGTTGGTATTGACCAGGTCTAGAATATTGCTGCCCCTGGTGGGAGTGTGGATAGGTTGATCCAAGGCGTTGGAATTTATGAATTCCAGAAAACGTTGAGCAAAAGACTTTGTACATGAGTAGTTTTCCCAGTTAATGGTGGGGTAGTTGAAATCGCCCATTATTAAGGTGTTAGGTTGTACCCTAATATTTTCCACTGTATCAAGAAATGAGGAGTGGGTATCCTGGGGCATTTTGGGGGATCTTTAGCAAGCTACAGTTTGAATTGCGGTCTTGCCCAGAGTGAGTTGCACTTGGATAATCTCATATGCATTATTCTGAGCAATTAGCCTGGAGGTGTGGATATCCTTAATGAATATGGACACACCTCCGCCTTTAGTGTTTCAGTCCAGGTTATGTGGCCGAAAGGTGTGGTATAAATTATAACTTGGTAATGCAGGGGTGCTCTCTGGCACCTTGAACCAGGTCCCTGTCACTGCACAGATGTCGATGTTCTCATTTTAAGGAGTCCCTCGAGTGAGTGCATTTTGAGGTTTAGACTTCTAGCATTGCCCTCAGATTTTGCGTACTTGTACGTGTTACGGTGGTGAGTTGGTCATTTGAACTTTGCCTAAAAAAGGCACTATAGGGGTGGCAAGAACCTTAGCCAGTATCCAGAATCCCAAGGGTGACAGATTCTGGCCATCTCTGGCAAAGCATCATCTGTCGATCATGTCATCTCAGGCAGGCAGATACTGGATCCCCTTAGAATGGCACCAGTAGCTTAGCCAATTGTTAAAGTCAATCATTTTGTCCTTCCACTGTGGTATCATTCTGGGTGATGGCAGGATGCTACTCAGGGCTAGGGTCATACCTGACTGGGCTACAAGATCGATCAGCTCCTTCATGTAGTCCAGGGAGGTACGTCTCAGTTAATTCACACCAACATGGACAATGACAGAGTCATATTTGTACTTGCTGTGTAGTGACATGAGTGTGTGCGTTATCTGGCAGATCCTGGCACCCAACAGGCAGCTGACAGTAACTTTGTCCTTGTTTAGCCTGGTGAGTGGAACGTCAGTGTACCTGACTATTGAGTCACCTATGACTAGAGTGTTGGGTATGTTGTTATGCCTTATGGGCTGTGGTTGAGTGGCACACTGAGTTTGTGGGCTATGTGTCATTTGGGTTGTCTTGGGGAGTGGAGGTTGCTTGTGTTTCTGCTTTGGAGGTCCCTATTGCTTGGGCAGATTTTTATTGAGAGCCTCCGCGAATGTAGGTTTGTGTTTTGCTGGTGTAGGTTTTGAGGGACTCTGTGATATGTGGTGTGGTGCAAGTGTTTACCCTCTCCTCTTGACTCTCTAGTCCAGTCTTGGGTGAAGAGAGCTTTGCTTCCAGTTTGGCTATATAAGTGCATCTTTCACAGGTTGTAGTGTTGGGTGGTAGGAGGAGAGGGTTGTCTGTGTACATGAGGCAATTGCTGCATTGCCCCAAGATGCCCAGATTCATCAGGTAGACAGGAGAAAACACTGGGAGCTGACCCTTAGACATGCCTGGATAGGTGCTTATTTGTTAAGTACTAAAACCTGTTTTCTCTAGACAAGTGAGGAAAGTTGAGTGCTGTAGTAATTTGTAGCTTATTTAGTGCTTACAGCGAGTTCTGAACAACTGATGAGCTCAAAGAAATAGATTTGAGTGCTAAAGCTAAAAAACTGGCTAGTTCTAAGGGAAAATTTGAAGAGCAGACTTTATGGCTCCGGGAATACTTTAACCCTAGCTAAGCGGCAGGGGCTCAGAGGCTTACAAACAGTCCTGGATACATCAAATCTGTATCTGGACTACACTACTTACATTAAAGGCAGGAAACAAGCTTAGAATTTTTTCTTTTTTTTTTTTTTTTATTGGTAAAGTTAAAAGGGAATAAGGAGGAGCAGAAAATAACTCAAGATTAACAACTAAGTGGGTTAACCTTCTCAGATGTTCTCCCTGTATTAGGTAGAATGAGGTAATGACAATAAACTGGGAGGAGTGTCCCAGATCAAATTTACAGTAGGGGTGGGCAACTGCAAAGCCACCAAGTATAAGAACAGGATACGAATAGGGAGGGAGAGTGGCAGACACAAATCAGAACAAACAAACCGAAACAAGTGCTTAACATATGTAGAAAATTTCCAGTTAATATCTCACACACAGTGAAAATAGCTAGAAAAGTATGCAGCAGACAAAAGTGCTATAAATAACTCATAAAAATAAGCAAAAACCAGGATACTTAATTTATCAGGTCAGGGTTTGCTCAGTGCCTTTCCTCCGATTAGCTCACTGCCTTCTAACTTTCTGGGTTTTATTGACCTTCTGCAGTCTATTTCTTTCATTGATCTTAATAGTTTATCCATCCTTTTAAATCAAGTAACTCTTCTCGTAGATCATTTTCTTCTAAGCTGAGGGCACATTTTTTGTTCTCCATTTCCTGCAGGCATTCCATAGAGAATTCCAGAGCATTTTCCTGTGCCAAGTTCTCTTCATTTTCACCTTCTGTCATTCGTTGCTCATTCATATGGGAACTCACTGGCCTGTCACTCCACGACATTGACTATGTCAGAGTTGCCACAGCTCCCCTTGCTATAGCTCCAACTGAACATCTATACTGGTTTCCTGTGAGAAACTCCAAAGTATCTTCATATGTCAACTGATTAGATGCTTCCTGCTCCACTGGTTTCTCCTTAATTTGTGTGTCCATTGCTCTATCCTGTTGTGTTGTTATCCGAGTTAAATTTTCTACACTAAATCCTTCACTTTGCAGGTAATCTGAACCTCGGTGTCTGTTTCTTTAACTTCCTCATTAATAACCCTCTTTCTGTGTTTCCACTTTTTTTTATTTTTTTATAGGTTCATAGGTTCATACTAGGCTATCTGCCCAAGGGCATTTATAAGCCTAGCCCATAGTTATGTGGCAAAATTTTCCATATCTGGGTGTCTTGGCCTGTATTTCTCTTCAAAGGTGGCCTTTGCCTAACATACAAGGCCATGTCAAACCCAGATTTGATGAATATGCTTCACCTCAAAAAATCTAGATCCGTCAGAGCCACAAGGGCGGGAGACTTAAACCTCGACACGGCTATTAATAGGACGTGCTGGAGGGATAGATTCATCACCCAAAGACTCCCTATGCTGTGGAATAAAATCCCGGTATATGTGAGGCAGAGCACCTCGCTGGCCTTGTTCAAGAGAAATCTTGACCAATGGATGGGAGATCGCAGATATACCCCAGGGATTACCTCAGTGTCACTGCTCGACAGAGGCACAGCAAAATAATGGGTATAGTTCCCCATACTAAAGGGGTGGCGTAAGCCACAAAACTATGGGCTAGGCTTGTAAATGCCCTCGGGCAGATAGCCTAGTATGAACCTATGAACCTATAAATATCTTTGGTGCTGATCTTTTTGCATTGATTAGTTTTGCTTTCTCATTTGCATAAATATTGCACCATATTAAATAGTTTTTCTTTACCATGTCCATATTTCTTTATCATATGTCTCCTGCTTTTCTTGTTTCTCCGTACTTGGACTAGTTGTTCCATCATGCTGTGATACTTTTTGCACGGAGTCCCTCACTTCACAAATATTCCCTAACTCTGTCTTCTATTTTTATTTCAACTTTTACTTGACTAATCTTCTGTTGTATATTCCCTCTTCATGATATTTTTTATTGTGAAATTTTCCATATCTAGCTAGATGCCTTTTCCTGCATTTCTCTCTGAATATCTTTGGGGCTGCTTTTTTGTGTTGATTAATTTGGCTTTCTCCTTTGCATATATATTGCCCCATTTCAGATGTCTCTTTCCCATGTCCATATTTCTTTTTTATACTCTTCAAACATCTCTAAATTTTGTTCTTTAAATTTTCACATTTCCCCAATCAGTTCTTTTTTACAACCAGTACAAGGTTTCTTGGTCTATATAGTGTTTTTCCTGGATCTGTTGTATTGATGCAAATTTCTCTGTCTTTTTATATATCCTTTGTCTGGAAATTCTAGGCTTCTTATATAATAGTAACAATACATAATTTCTTTCCATACGAGAAAGATCCAGTGGTACCTGAAATCCATCTGGTCTCACCATTCTCATCCTCTGGACACTCGGATTCCTCTTCTCTCCTGTGTAAAGAAAGAAATTCAGTGGTGGATGTCACATGCAAACCTTAGTCCAGGCCTACTTTTCAAAGTACAGACAACCCAACAGGAGTCCTGCTTCAGATGTTGCATGGGGCCTAGATGGGCTTCTTGAGAGTTCAGGAACAATGGCCACCAAGTCTAAGATCAGAGCACGTTAGCCTGAAGGAAGTGCTGAGACTAATTCAAGCCCTGCAGATGTTCTCCCATTTCCTGGGCCCCAGGACCACTCAAAATCTTCACGGACAACAGTACAGTCATGTGGTCCATAAACAAGCATGGGGGTGGTATCAGATCTATTCATCTCTGCAGTTTAGCTCTTATGGTGTGGGATTAGGCACCTAAAGCAAATCTGTCCCTCCAAGCTAATTACATCCCCTTACAGGACAATGTCCTGGCAGATTTTCTAAATATATCAAGGGAAGACTTTCAAGAGTGGATGCTAAACAGGTATGTCTTCCTGGACACACACTGCAAATGGTGTATGCCGCAAATAGACTTAATCTCTGTCCACAACAAAAAAAACTTTCTCTTTTTTGTTTCAGGATTTCTTGTCCTCAAGCATGGAAAACAAATCTCATGTCTCTCTTCATTGGAAAGAGAGGTTCCTCAATGCCTTTCTTCCACTTCTTTCAAACGTTTTGCAAAAGATCCCCAGAGGTAAACCCAAACCTCTTACTGGTGACTCCCTTTTAGCCAAGGAAAAATTTTGTTTCCCATTCTGTACCACCTAGTCAGGGGTTGTCACCACAAGCTACCTGTCATACACTGGACTTGCTCACACAGCACAAGGGTTGACTTCTTCACACCAGCCTGTCATCTCTCGACCTAACACTGTGGATGATAGAATTCTGATCTCTTTCAGACACCACTTTTCTGAGGACAGTGCTCTAGGTTCTGCAGGAGGCAAGGAAATCTACTAACCAGAGATAGAGATCTTGTATATCAGAATTTAAAAGAATTTTTATTTGGTATCATGGTTATGAACAGGATCCTGTACAAATGGGTGCCCCGATTGTCTTGTCTTACTTCTTTGAACCTTTAAAAGCTGGCCTGCCATAGTCCTTATTCAAATAACTCCTCTACAATTTCTGCCTGCTTTACCGCCTTATCCTTCTTTTTTGTCTAGACAAGAGGTAAAGCAGTTTCTGAAAGGTATATGCCACCTAAACCTCTTAGAAATGATGTTCTGCCTACTCGGGATCTCTGCATTATTCTTCAAAAACTCTCTTCCCCCTTTTGAACCAGCAACCTTAACTACTCTCAAATTCTCTATTTGAAAAAACATTCTAGTAGCATCACTTACCTCAGCTAGATGAGTCTCCGAGCTCCAGGCCGTAATGGCGTCTTCAGTCTTCCTTATCTTCCAGAAGAGATAGTGTGTCTTGGGGGGACACCTCCCTCTTTTATGTATAAAGTGGTAAATGAGGTATTTCTTATTCAGGCCATCAGTCTCCCTAATTTCTTTCCTAATCTACCGAATAAGAGGGAGAATCCTACAGTCACTTGGATCTGCATAAACCGCTAAGATTTTTTTGGACAAGATCCAGTTAATCTGTAAGAATGGCCAGCTGTTTCCTTCCTTCTAAGAAACCAAGCTAGGTAGCCCTGGCTAAAAATAAACTATTGCTAACTGGATTTCTAAAGCCATCTCCCTTTCTTACACTCACCATGGGAAATCTTTATACCCGCGGTGGTGGTGCTGCGGTAACGTTGTCGCCTCACAGTAAGACGCTGTCCGGTTCATTTCTCAGCTAGAGCGTCTTCTGCGTGGATGGGCGTGCCTTCGTTGAAGGTTGTGCTTCAGGGCTGGTAACTTGGCATGTAAAAGTCAACTACCAATCATTAGCGGACCGGAGTTCCGCTGTGGCGACCCCTAACCGGGAAAAAGCTGAAAGACACAACAACAACCATGGGAAATCTTTACCTTCACTAGTGAAAGCACATCTAACTAGACCAGTGGGTTCATGTGGAGCTTTTACAAGGGGTAGAATTGAGAGCAATCTTGGAAACAGCTATGTGATCCTTAGTGTATTCTTTTAGCAAACTTTACAACTTAGATGCTTTTTCAAAATCCAGAGGTACTCATAAAAAAATGGTGTGCTAACTGAATATTTCTCAGTATTAGCTCATTCCCGAATGACTTTCTGCAATGTCTTCAATTAATGTTTCCTTGATAATCAACTCTTTATTTGATCCAGTCAGTCTGTGGTTTGGAGTTGATTGACTTTTTAGATCCGTGGGAACAGTGAAGTAAATATGATTGCAGATGTATAGAGAAACCGCTTGTTCTCTTTGAGTCAGTGAACTCATTACTATAAATTCGTGCCACTTACTTTTTACGATTGCTAAATGGACGTAAAAGTCAGAACTAGATACATTTTTGTTCTAACAAGAGTCATCTAGCTGTTAGGCAGTCATGCCATCTCTTTAAAACCTTTTATTTTACATTCCTTTGTTCCATTGCATGTTTCATTTTCAAAGTGTATCTCAAAGTTTTTTAATTTAAAAAATCTATTTTATGTTAGTGTACCAAAGGATGAGGAATTACAAGTTTACGTTGCCTTTTTGAAGGGAAACACTACTTAGCTATAGCCACCAGACGTTAATGGTATGATAGACTCGGTTTGTGTGTATAGTGATTTTGTCACCTTGGTATGCCAGATAAAGTGACTGCTGGTAGCATGTTAGTCTAAAAGATGCAAAGGGGTAGTAGCACTGAGAAGATGTCTTTGGTGCCTTTTGCAAAATGTTTGTGTGTGCTTGACAGAACAGTTTCAACTGAAATAGTTACTTTTAGCAAGATAGCAGCAAAAAAATACTAGTGTGTGAGAGATGGGTGAGTCCTTGGAAGTCGATATTCATACTCTGCTGTTCAGTTTAGGTCTTACTTGGGTGTAGGTGGTGGTGGTCTTAGCCTAAGACAGCAAGCAGTGTATAGTTGTCATGTGCTGTTCAAGTTAAGCATGTCATTAATATTATTAAAGGAAAACTCAACACTGGAACAAAAAAGTGCTTTTCCTTGTACCTTTGTTTCGGTGCTGTTTTAATGCATAAAAACCATTGTAGGTGCTTATAAAATGTGTTTTTCCACAAAATAGCAGATATGGGTTCTGCCATATTGACATGATATTGTTTTAGTGCTTTCTTGTCCTCTTTCCAGAATGCATCACAAGTCCCCTTTAATAGGAGTCATGCTGCACATATTAAGAGGTGCTGTTTTTCTAGTTCATTGAGATGCAGTGGCAGCACTGTGTCACAGACATCTTACACATCATCTGTAGCAGGGGTCCTTGCATTTTTCCTGAATGGCTAATCCTATACATTTCTCTCAGAGCTTGAAAACTGTTCAGAACAGTTGTACAGCTCTAGCCAAGGCAAGTATGTAAACTGCATGTTTTTGTAATGATTGCCGTTTTTCAGTCCTGTGCCATGAGCATTGACAAACCCACCTCACTGCCATCCAAGAGCTGTTAATCAACATTTTAAAGAACTGGTTCTGTAACTCACCATTGTCTGCAATCAGAGTAAGAAGTTTGATTTTATTTGTCTTTTTGTTGCCCTGCATTTTGGAGAAATATGCTAATGTGCTTGCTGTTTTCCTCAAAAGTATTTCACAAGCACAGTACAAAAAACACAATTATCTGTTCTTGAATGTGCGTTGTGATTTTTTTTCCTTATGCTCTGACACAATTACTTTCATAAATTGCATTTTTATACTTGTGTGGCATTGCTACCCCTTGATTTGTTATATTGCAGCACACTAACACTCGTCAAAACCATTATCCTTAAGCATGACAAATCAATAGTTTTGTGTGTAAAACTAGCACTACTTACTCTTTCCTTGTTTCCTGGCTTGGAATACTTCTAACACCATCTGACATACAAAGCTGATATAAGTATATTTTTTTTTGCATTTGGTGAAACTGTTTCAGTGATATTTAATAATTATTTGCTTAGTGTTGCTATGTTTGTGTGTTAAACTGGTTTCTGTTTCACTTGTGAACACTTAACTCACTCTGGCTAGCTGCATTTGATTTTGCCTTTTTCCAGCCCTATTGTTGTGTTCTTATAACTTGGTGGCTTTGGCTTTGCATGCCTCATGTTATAATTTTGTTGTTGGACACTCATCCTAGTCCCATCACATCAGCTGTTTTTACTGATTACGGTGAGACTAATTTGGGAAGGCCCATCCCCGTAGCTCTTAACCTTGAAAAAAATTGCACGCTATTCAGCTGCTTTTACTATGCCTTTTCCTACGTGAATACTTTATTTTGCTTTTGCTGCTGTTCTTAAGTGTTCAGTTGCATATTTATACTGCTTCTTTTATTACTGCTTGTTAGTAGCCTGATTACATTGAGAACATTGTTCTACTGAATTGCTGCTTTATACTGTTTTTTTGCTGTTGTTGCTCTGATTTTAAACGCTTTAAATTTCAAATACCTCTGCACTTAGCATAGGCTAGGTTCAGTCTTAAGGAATCTAGACTGCCTTGTATCACTTGAGCAGTGAAACCAGCTCTTCACTGCAGAGGTGCAGCCAGGAATTTACCATTTCTACTCAGTGCTAATATTGTTGCTCCCTACCACACACCTGTCATTTTAAAATGTACTCAACCCTCAAAATGCTATCCCCAATAAATATGGGAAAGTGACACAGTATTTTCAACTATTAACATTTATTCCCATAAAAAGCTGTTTTAGTGGTGTATTCCTTTCACAGAAGCATTTTTGTATACCTCTCTACTCTAAGTATTTGCACAGTTCTAAGCATTCTGTGCTTTTTGAGTGCTGAAGTTTCCAAGAGATGGACAGAAAAAAATGTGCTCCCTGGAGTACACCTAGCTACACCCTTTTACTTCATTGAGATACTGAAAGATCTGAAGTATCCTCTCCTTCCAACTAACTAAGTGCCTGTTTTCTGCACTTATATTGCACTCTTAATTAGTATTTCCATTGTACTGTCTGAATTGTTGGAACTGTTTTTTGGCCACATTTTACTGCATACTGTACTAGTTCAGCTATAGCATAGCCCATTTCCAGGCTTGCTCTGTCTGGGTCTGTATTGTAACCTCTGAGCATCAAATTCAAGCCGTCCTTGTTGTAGAAGGCCTTTCTGCACCCTTGAGAAGAGAGTGCTGTCCGGGTTCCATCTAATTGAGGGTGATTGGACTTGACCTCAGAGAGTGTGTCCTTATTTACTAGTTTTAGTTAAAAGGGTTATTTTCATCCTTATTTGCTAGTTTGAGTGAAAAACCTTATTTCTTGTTTTATATAAGCCACACATCTGCACTTCTTGTGTGTAGTGCACCATCATACACTGCCACTTAGCAATAGTTACCGTTTGTGGTTATAGTAGTAAACGTTTTGCTTGTTACATTTTCCCTTATTCCCTTAGCACTTTGCTTGTGGTCCTCCAGAGGTTTTTCAAGGCTCAGCTCTACTATCAGGTAGAACACAAAGCCTTGCCTCAGAGGTTCCAACACACCTGTCACCCACTAGCTATTCCTAAGTGTGATCTCTCTTCCTGACCATATATATTTACCCAACACTATGGATGCACAGTTTCTCCAGCCAGCTTGGTTGACATGGACATCCTGAGACAGTAGTTAACTGCCTAATGATCACTGACAACCCTCTGCTCCTAGACCACACAAACTCAATATGTGAGAGATGTGACTATGTTAAGAACCTTGAATCCATGCTCTCTCACACCAGTCAGTACATATGACAATGAGCAGGTTGTCGGCATGCACACCTCACCTTCTACTCCACCCAAACCCATATTACACATACATACACATGTGGAGGTCCTCACCAGAAATATACCTAAACACCAGAGACCTCACAAACACAAGCACGCTACACACAATACTTCCTCGGCAGAACACAATACCCGTAGTAGCTCACATAGGTGTGTTCATAGATGTGTATTGGGCTAATGGCCCTGGAGCCTTTACAAGCCTAGACCATAGAAGTGCCTTGGCATTGTGCGCCCGACGTTAGCTCCCAGTACCTCTATCAAGTAGAGCCACTGGAGTGCTCCTTTTGAAGAGGGTCGGAGAGGTGCTCTGCTTGACATGTATGGGAAGTCTATTCCATAGCATGGGCAGTCTCTGGGTGAGGAACTTGTCCCTCCAGCATGTTCTGTTGATTGTGATAATGATGTTGAGGTCTGTGGACCGTATGGTGCAGAGGGATTGGAATATCGTTAGATGTAGCATTTCTAACAGAGCTGGATCTCACCTGGGTCTCACCTGTCAAGCCCTTAAGGCAAAACACAAAACCAAACATATTAGTCATAGGTAATTCCATTGTGCGACACACGGATGAACCTCTCACCAGGCTGGATAAGGCTTTGGTCGCGGTCAGCTCTCTGTCAGCTGCCAGGATCCGTCATGTCACACATGCACTCAAGTCTCTCAACAACAGGTACTGTTATGACTTTGTCATAGTTTATGTTGGTGTGAATGACTTGAAATGTACTTCTCTGGACTACATGAAGAGAGACCTGATTGAGTTTACTGCTGCTGCTACTTTTAGCTGCACCTCTGTCCCTTTTGCAGAAAACAGAAAGATTGTCTTAAATAAGCCGTGATAGTACTAGTGTAAGCATCTAAAGAGACTGGTGACTGATAATACTAGAGCAAGCATCTTAAATTGGTGACTGTGATGATACTAGAACAAGCATGACTCATCTCTAGAGGGGCTTTACTTAAACTAAGCATACCTGGCTGATGCTCAAAAACTCCTCTGCTCTGGCTGCACAACAATATTTACATATATCATGAAGTAATAGAAGCATGATTGACTGCTGAGGTGTGCAGCTCTTACAGTTCATTTGCATAGTGGAAAATTGCACGGTACCATGAACAGTGCATAAGTGCCTTTTTGAAGTGCTGTGGAAAGATTGCATACGACACTACACATGTAACTTTACGATCAGGCTGTGATAATACTAGAGCAAGCATCTTAAATTAAATTAAATTAAGACTGTTCTCTGTTGCCCTCACTATCACTCTTCAAGAGGAACCTTGATGAGTGGATGGGTAACAGAAAGTTCACTACAGTGATCACACCAACAGCACTACTAGATAGGGGCCAAGGGTACTAGCTGCTAGTACAAGGGTCTAGGGAACTACTAAAGGGGCGGTGAATACCGCACAATGTGGCTGGGCTAATATATGCCTTCGGGCAGATAGCCCAGTACTAACCTATAAATGCATAAATATAGTGATGAGCATATTCTTCTTGGGATTCAACAAAACTATCTTTGGTAAGATGTGTGCACTCCTGCAAGACTACATAGCATCTTTGGTTTTCTACATGAGATGCTCTAGTTGGAGTCTTTGAGTTAAGCGATGCCCTCTGTAATGTGAGAGGTGCTCTGTTATACTTATTTTTCAGGGTTTTTTTTCCAGTGGATGCCTTGGATTTCAGTGCAAGTGCACTCCAGACCTCTAGCTAAAGTTGCCAAACACTGAGCAGCTTTGGTAAACTGAGCACAAACCCATGCAAATACGAGGCTTATTATATACAAATTTAAACAGTTTTAACGCAAATACCAATGGGAAAGCCCCAAACGGAGCCTTTCTCCAGCATTCCCCATCTCAGATGGTCCTGAACTACACACTTCTGCAGGGAGGCCCTGTTAATGTAAGATGGCTGGTCTAAGAACACAGTGATACCAGTCTAGATTCAGCAAGTCTGAGTCTACTGTATGCTATGTAAGGCAAGGAAACACAATTTCTAAATGGGAAGGAGGAAGGGAGAGTCACTTACAGGTCAAAGTGAGAGTTTTTATTAGTATACTATTAGATGACCTGCAGTGGTACCACCCACTGCACAAACTGGCAGCTCTTTGAACAGCTGTGAACAGTGGGAGATTATGGAGAGTGTTTACTATATGGATTTCAAACTGAAGAGGTTTGCTTATATGCAAGCCCAGGGAGCCACATTTGCACATTGCGCAAACGCAATAGTTTTATACGAGCAAGGTGAAACAAATGTTTTTCAACCGAAGTAAGAATTCCTGCAATATCAGGAATTCTTTGGAAATCAGTTCACTAATCTAGAGAAATGTTCACACCACACAAAAATTCTGGAACATTTTGAAATATTTTAGCAGACTTGCACAGAGCAGCTTTTGCAGTATCAGAGGAAGTTGAGAAATATCAGAATATTGTTAAAATAACCTAAGAGCAGTACAGTAACAACACATGGATTTTCTTTAACAAGTGCAGGCTGAAAAACTGTGATACATTCAACCTGGTAAATAAATGCAGCGTAGCAGTGTTAAATATCACTGAAACAGAGCAAATGCAAAAAAATATATATATATATATATATATATATATATATATATATATATATATATATATATATATTCATATAGACCAGATGATTTTAGAAGCAATCCAAGTCTTGCAGTCACAGGCCATACACAAGGAATCTCTGAATAAATGAACACAGTCATAGAAAAATTTAATTCTTTTATATGATGAGGATGAAAGATAAACCCTTAGGCCAGTCAGATAAATGTCCATGTGATTCTCGAGTGTGCACCCTCTCCCCTCTCCCTTCCCCATTTCCATGGCTGCTAATCGAACTTTTGTCCCCTAAATTTAAGTCAGAGCTCCATCCTTCTGTGACACAGAAACCGAGAACTAGGCTTATGCTTACCATAACTGTTGGTGTTTAGGAAGAGGCAAAATACTCATAATCACTTTTATTTAACTTGGTGCTCCCTCAGCGGTCCCCCCCGCCCCAACATATACACACACAAACACAAAAATATGCTTAAGTACCCCATTCCAGAAGCTTTTTAGTTAAGACAAGTTTACTTTTTCTGTCTTCAAATGTTTTACAGGGGATGGACAGTGTCCCCTTTATATGGGCCTCTGTGACAGGACACACTTGTTAATTGGCCATCCAGCAAAAAGAATTGGGGGGTGGGCAGCTCTGTGATTGATGAGTCCAGTCTCTGGAAGCCAGAATGGAAGGTAGACATCAACTTGGGACTAATTTCTCTCAGTAATTAGTATACTACAGTAGTGACACTTCTCAAATGTGTGTAATTTTAATGAGTTATTCACACAGCTGTACTTAAGCATGAATACTTAATGATCTTGTCTTGCTGACCCTTCATTTTTCTTTGCTTTGTAACACACCTGCATTTCTGTAGCACACTTTGCTTTGTGAGACAGGAAAAGGAGACGGGCATATATTCAGGACAATGCAGTATGCCATCTACACCCTTGGCGCACCACCCTTCACTAGTGAAAAATATGTAATCTTGGTCTGACCCTCACATTTTCTAGAAACACTGGGTGCAACTTTGCCAGACTCTCAGCTACAATATTGTCTGTCACCTGCTACATTAAGAAGGCATGGGCACTTATGTGTGTATGTGCCTGTGTGCATATAACGTATATATTACACACCTAGGGCCACACGCTTTAATGTATGCATTGAGACTGCTCATACCTGTTCATTTTATGTAATCAGTGCATTGCTTCTAACCTTGGTTATCTAACCTGCCTGAAGAGTTCAAGTGTTGTGAGACCAGTTCATATACCTATTTATTAGATATATAAATAAATGTATACTGTGATAGATATGTAAATCAGGTGCTTTTTCAGTCCTTTAGGCTGTGTCTTAAGTAAAAACCATGGCTATGTATTATTTAGGTCACCTAGGTAGATGTTTCATTACTGTTTGTTATGGAGCTCTAGCAATTCTCTGTCACCAAAAGTCTACAGTGAATTTCTAGATTTTGCTGTGAAACTGCTTGTGTACATCTCACTTTAGGGAAAGAGATCTACATCCTAGAAATGTTGCATTTAACCTATTACTGTATCACACGGGTTTATATTCTCGTGTGATTTTCTGCTAGTACTTTTTTGTGTGTAGTTTGCACATCCATCCTTTGTCTAAATGAGGTTTTGATGGGCGCTGCAGTTTTCTCCTGCAGCCAGTACCTGTACTGTAGATGAGCTGGGTGTCCTTCTCATTGTCCTATACATGTGTGCATCTTGCAATTAATTGGCTATGCCTAATACAGGATTATTTTTCATATTTGCAGCCATTAAGTACCTGAATAGGCTACAGCTGTCTAGCAGCCCTGAAGTAGATTTTGCAAGTTTGAATGGTTTAATTGAAATGTAGTTTCTTTGTGTTGCCTCATGTAGCTGCTTTATTTCTTATTCATTTGCAAAACGCACTTTGTTAGGTGGCAAAATTTTCTCATTTGGCACAACTAAGAAGTACTTCTCTTGATTTGTGCTGCACTGGATTTTCCTTGTGATCATTCTAACTTTGTTTATTGCCGCCTTCTTTCTGTTTTAGTCCACACACACACACACACACACTGCATTTTAGGGTGAAAGAATTTGTTTGCAGGAGTCTAGCCCTTCGTCATACTTGATGGATTAGGGGGGTGGCTGCCAATCGTGAGTGGACAGGTGATCCACTGTGGCGACCCCTTAGCTGAAAGAAGAAGGCTTTTGACCTACTTCTGTTCATTATGCATCATTGCATATTCTTGTTGCAGTTGTGTATCCACAGTAGTATCTAGTCTTCTTCTACCTTTTGCCATTATCACAAGCAAAAGTGGTGCAAAAATTGCCTAGGCACCTCCTGGTCTTCACTCAGAAAGAAGGGAATGGGCCAAAAGCCTCTGTTCAAACCCAGGTCAATGGCATCAATACAAAATGCTGCTTTATCTGTATTTCAGAGATGTGCATAGCAGTTGAGATGTTTTCTTTTTGCATCTTTCTGCAAACGAAAGATGCATTTGAGAATATATTAGCAATTTTAGTCATGCAGTAGAAAATGTTGGGCTTTCATGTTTGTTATTCTCAGTACAAGATAATTATGTTTCATTCCTATGTTTGAGCATTTTCTTGTGTAGTACTTTGGAGCACATGCTGCTGAAGATAGAGCCAACACTGTCTGGGATGTCAACCCTTCACAGGACAAACTTTCGAGGCCCATATAACATTACCAATTCACCCGCCATTGTGTATCTGGAATGTGAGAGGGAAATGGAGTCCCTAGTGGAAACACATGTGGAAATTATAAGAGATGACCAACTTCACACAGGAGGCACCCAGACAGTAAATGAACTTGGGAATAAAGCTCTACAAAACAGCAGTTAGTAATTCATTAAACTGTGTTTTATGTTGATAGTATAGTTGTGGATATCCTTCATTAGCCCCACTGCATCATACTTGTGAGGATTTCTATGTAGCTTTTTATCTTGTTTACATTGGGTTGTTTTGTATTTCCTATATTATTCCACCATTTTGCCATATCTGGCTGCCTGGGCCACCATTTTAAGGGATACATTTGTGATGTTCTTCCCTTCTGCTTTTGTGAATAGTGATTTTTGAACCAGTAGATGTTCTTCTTGTTTCACTGTTGCAGTCATCACATTTAGGGTTATCTGCTTGCAGTAGCCCTCAGTCGGCCTGATTAACAAAGTTTTGGGTCCTGCTTCAGTTGCTGTCCCTTCATTCATGATGTCAGGTCATCAGGAGGTATAAAACATGAAGCTGAAGCCATTACACCAGTCTTTCTTGCTGTGCGGTACCCGAAGCAGAAGCAGTTCGCAAGTGCTGGTCAGCCGACTCCTGAAATTTTCGTCTTCGAGTTTCAGAACCGAAGTTTTCCACTAAAGCGAAGTACTCCGTTGGGAAAACTTTTTCTTGCTTCTTACTGATGTCAGTACAAGTTAATAATTGCCTTTCTTGTAGAAAGCAAATACCTCACAAAGATTGTCATTCATACTGTATTCCTTGCCTAGGCCCTGACCACGACGTACCTTGCTGTCGGTTTTGTGCCTTTTCTAATCAATGCACTATCCGTCGTCGGTATATTTTTGCCTCTAAGTATTTCGGTTCTCGGTTCAATTATCCAGAAATGTTGTCGGTAAGCCATCCGACTAGCGGAATTCCGAAAAAACCCAAAGATAAATAGAGAGACAGGCCGCGTAGGTCCAAAGCTGCCAACGATGCTTCTGCTAAGACTGTCACCAGTTCGCCAGTACTCAGTAAGGTGCTTTTGCAGCCCCTGATACCCGCTGGGAAGGTGGCCTAATGGTTAAGGTGTTTGCCGTACAAACACAAAGTGCAGGGTTTGAGTCTCACAAGGGATAATCGGCTAAGCTTAAAATGGTTCGCAAGGGCAGTTAGCTTAGTACTAATCTATGAACCTACTTCTGATTCGCAGGCCTCTACTAAGACCCATTCAGAGTCCGGTATGCCGCGAGATGCTTCAACTGTGGAACCTGCAGTTGTCTCTATCTTGGATGGGTTCAGAGCCGCTCTGCAGGCACCGGCTTCTGAGGGTGTATTCAGGCCTACGAACTTGCATATTAAACCACCTCCTTCTTTAAGGCCTAAACCTCGTACCATGCCTAGAAAACTGACGCCCAGGCCGCATGCTCAGGCATCTATGCCTAAAAAACAAATGGTAAGAATGGCTGAAGATCTTATAACTTTAATTAGGGGAAGCCAACCACCCTCTTCTAAGAGACCTAGGACTGAAATTGTTTATGAATCTTCTGACTAGGATTCTGATTTTTTCTGATTCTTCTGATGATCTGTATTTACCCTTATCTACTTATGTGGATTCTGATGCAGAGGACTGTATTCCCTCTGCTTCTGTGAAACCTTGCACAGTCTAAGGGAGCATTTCCACTGGGAAAGCCAGGATTTTTCTGATTCGAAAAAGAGGCTTAGAGATTTCTTACTCTTGCCTCAGCATAGGCCTTTAGCTATACCTCCTGTACTAGACATTGTTGATGCCTTTTTGGAATGTAGTTTGGCCCCTGATTCTTTGCCTCCTGCTCCCAGAAAACCTGACAAATATTACAGGGTTCCTGATTCTCACAAGTTCCTTTTTAAAAATCCTATTGTGGATCCAGAGACTATTTCTCAGGGACCCAAGGGCATTAAGGCTTTTACTGCCAAAAACCCTACCCCTTCTGATAGAGACTCCAGGGTGCTGGATAAATGGGGTAACAAGGTTTACACTTCTGCAACCTTGGCCATTAGAGCCTTAAACTGTCAGTTTCATATGTTAAAGTAACAACATATTATTGAATTTCTTAAACAGAAAATTATGTTGACTCCTGACTTTGCTGAAAATAAGGAATTACAGGATTTAATGCATTCTGCTGAACAGGTTGAAAAACATACTTTGCAGTGTGGGTTTGATTCTTTAAAGGCCTCTTGCAGGGCTGCTGTCACTGGGTCTGTACTCAAAAGGCATGCTTGGCTTAAGGAGCAATCATTGCCTGATCATGTTAAAGCTAAACTGTTGGATGCTCCCTTAAATCAGGACCACCTGTTTGGCAACAACGCTGAGGAAGTTCTTAAAAAGATGGAAGGTAAAGCTAAATCTATGCAAACTGTTAAAGATTTCTTACAAGTTCAGCCTCCAAGATTTAGTAGGCATTGGCCCTCTAAGACTTGGTCTTTTCTGGCTCCTTCCAGGCCTTCTCAGTCCAAGCCCAGACACAGCAGAAACCCCAGGTTTCAGTTCCAGGGTATGCACAAGACTAAGCAGTGGGGGGCGTCCGCTTCCAAATCTGGGAGTAGTAAGACTCCCCCCTATGGAAAACTGTCTCAATGATTTGTTTTTAAAACTTCCAAGCACTTCTCAACTGAATGCTCCTTTAGGGGGAAAGATTGGTCTGCAGGCCAAAAACTGGAAACTCATTACACAGGACAAATGGGTTTTAAATGTAGTGTCCCAAGGATACAGATTTCACTTCCACACATTACCAGCGCCAAAAGGTTGGCCAGATCTACCCCCAGGTCAGTGGGCAGACTCAAAAGCAAATGCTGTCTCTTTTAAACATAAAGGCTATTCAAACTGAAGGACAAGGTTTCTACTCAAGACTTTTCCTGGTACCCAGAAAAGACAATTCATGGTGTCCTATTCTGGACCTGTCTACTCTAAACACCTTTTTGGTGACTCCAAAATTCAAGATGCTGACTCTTCACCAGATGTTCATCGTGCATACAGCTGCAGTCATAACAGATGGGTTATCCTGCCATCAGGCGGGTCCTCGGTCAGCCGAATTCCAAAGTCTAGGTCCGGCGTCGGTTATCGTCGCTTCTTCCCTGACGTCAGTGCGGCAGGGGTATAAAAGAGGCAGCCGACGCCATTTTTTTCAGTCTTTCTTGCTGCACGGTGCCCGAAGCAGAAGCAGTTCACAAGTGCTGGTCGGCCAGTTCCTGAGATTTACGAATGTATTTCAGCCGAAGTCTTCTTGACAGCTAAGTACCCCGTTGGGGAAACTTTTCTTGCCTCAGACCGATGTCAGACAAAGTTAATAATTGCATTTCATGTGGGAAGCAAATACCGCATAAGGATTTCCACTCTTACTGTATACCTTGCTTAGGCCCAGACCACGACGTCTCGGCCTGCCGTTTTTGTGCTAGATTCAACAAACGCACTATTAAGCGTCGGGCGGAGTTTGCCCTTCACTTTTTTGCAAAAAATTTAATTATATTATGTCGTCGGATACTCCGACTCCAGTTTTGAGCAAAAAACGCAAAAATAAGGACTGACATACGAGGTCCGCACCACCTACTGTGATACCACGCTAAGGCCGACTACCGGTTCTCCAGTACTCAGCGAGACGCCTACGCAGCCCCTGAGTACCGATGACAATGCATTACCGGTGTCTTCAGTACCCGAGGTCACAGGCTCCTCGGCCCCCATTCCTACTACAGATACCGATGCCATTCCTGGCGGGGAAATTCAGAATTTAGACAGGCCTGCCATTTCTCAAGGGGTCTTCAGGCCTTCCTCCTTCTCTATTAAAGCCTTCACTAAATCTAAAACAGCCATGAAAACCAAAAAACAGGTTCCTCAGACACCCTCTCAAGGCACCATGCCTAAAAAACAGATGCTTAAAATGGCTGAGGATTTGATTACTCTTATCAGGGGTTCTCAACCCCCCTCTGACAAAAGGCCCAGATTAGAGGAAGACTACCCTTCCTCAGATCAAGCTTCTATTACCTCAGAACTATCTGAGGACCAGGATTGTGCCTATTCTCCATTTGAAGACTCTGATGCAGAGGAGTCTATTCCCTCGGTCTCCCCCCTGAGGACTTCTGTTTTGGGGAAACCCTGCATACATTGAGGGAACACTTTCACTGGGAAGGCCAAGATTACTCGGATTCCAAGAAAAGGCTCAGGGAATTTCTTCTGCTCCCCCAGCATAGGCCTCTGGCTATCCCTCCTGTTTTAGATATATTGGATGATGTGTACACAGAAGCCAGCCTTAATCCTGATTCTTTGCCTCCAGCTCCTGTTAAACCAGACCGGTATTACCGGGTTCCTGATTCTCACCAGTTCCTATATAAAAGCCATACTGCTGACCCAGAAACTATTTCACAGGGTCCCAAGGGAATTAAGGCCTCTACTGCTAAAAACCCATTACCTTCAGAGAGAGATTCCAGAGCTTTAGAAAGGTGGGGGGAAAAGGTGTACACCTCGGCCACCTTAACCAAGAGGGCATTAAACTGTCAGTTCCATATGATAAAGTATCAACAGTTTTTGATATCTCAGCTGAAAAGCAAGATGACACAACCAGAACAACCAGATTTAAAAGAGTTGCAGGATTTGTTGCATGGTGTAGAGCAAATGGGTAAGCATACCTTGCAGTGTGGTTTTGATGCTTTAGAGGCCTCATGTAGAGCTGCTGTTACGGGGTCTGTTATACGTAGGCATGCTTGGCTCAAAGAGCAAACCTTACCAGATCATGTCAAAGCTAAATTATTAGATGCACCTCTTCAAAAAGATGTATTGTTTGGTGTTAAAGCAGAGGAGGTACTAAAGAAAATGGAGGAAAAAGCGAAATCAATGCAAACAGTGAAAGATTTCCTGCAGGTACAGCCTCCACGTTTCAGCAGAAACTGGCCTTCAAAAAATTGGTCCTTTCCAGCCACGGACAGACCTCAAAGGGGCAGATACAGGCGTCCAAGGGGTAGAGGGCAACCTCAAGGATCTTTCAGAGCCAGACAGTGGCAAGCACCAACCCCAAGAGCTGGAGAAGATAGATCACAGTATTTTAGAAAACAGACACAATGACTTCTCCCTACACCTACCAAGCAAAGCTTTAATGGCAGCACCTTTGGGCGGAAAACTGACATTATTCTCAAAAAATTGGCATATTGTTACAAAAGGCAAATGGATTCTGGACATTATAGACAGAGGCTACAGGTTCCACTTTCACACCCTTCCAAAAATGAGAGGCATGCCAAACTTGCCACAAAATCAAAGGGGCAGAGGCACAAAAAAAAATTTCAGCTCTCATGGACATGAAAGCAATTCAAGAGGTACCTGCAAAAGAACAAGGTCAAGGGTTTTATTCCAGACTATTCCTGGTACCAAGGAAAGACAAAGATTGGAGACCTATCTTAGACCTATCCATACTAAACACATATCTACAGGTGCCAAAATTCAAGATGCTCACATTACAGCAGCTTCTTCCCATGCTGGGCAAGGAGTCTTGGCTGGTAACATTGGACCTCAAGGAGGCATACCTGCATGTCCCTATCGGACAAGATTGCAGAAGATACCTCAGATTTCTTGCAGGTTCAACCCATTCCCAATTCTCTGCATTGCCCTTTCGCTTATCTACTGCACCCAGAGTGTTTACGAAATGCATGGCATCAGTAATCGCCTTTTGCAGACTACAAGGGATACAAATCTACCCATATCTGAAAGACTGCCTGATCCAAGCGGACAGCAAGGACATACTACTGCAGCACCTGGTGTTTGTAATAAAACTGTTGAACTTCCTGGGATACACAGTCAACAAAAAGAAATCAAAACTAATACCCTCTCAACAAATAATTTTCCTGGGTGCCAGCTTGGATACAACCACCCAGATGGCCTACCTCACGCCAGACAAGCAAGGGCAACTGTCTCAATACTTCAGAAAAATGTCAACTTACACCAGGCTAACTGCAAGGAAAGTCCTGCAGGCTCTGGGATTCATGGCATCTTGCATCCTACTAATCCCATGTGCAAAGCTGCATATGAGGAAACTTCAAAGGTACCTAAAAAACTTATGGTCTCAACACAGCTACAGCTTGGAAGCAATTATACCACTCATTCCATGCCTTCAAAAGGAATTTATGTGGTGGGCTCAAGCTTGCCAAGGAAACACAGGTCTTCCTTTCTGTGTACCTCAAGCAACTCAAATCATCACAACAGATGCCTCAGACTACGCCTGGGGAGCACACATGACAGATCAGTGCATTCAGGGAAAATGGGCATGAAAAGAGAAGCTCCTTCACATCAACCTAATGTTGATAATAAACATTAAAGGAAATGCTAGCCGTGCAAAAGGCTATTATGACCTTCAAAGACCTACTGCATCCAGGCCAGCTATTGATAAGGACAGACAACACCACAGTGATGTGGTACATAAACAAACAGGGGAGAACTCATTCATACCCCCTGTGCAGGCAAGCCATGACCCTTTGGAACACAGCACTGGAGTTGAAAATTCAATTACAGGCACAATTCCTGCCAGGGAAGGAAAACACACTGGCAGACAACCTAAGCAGAAATATGACAGATCCACACGAATGGAAGTTGCATCCTCAAATTTTCACAAAGATAACTCGGGCATGGGGTCAGCCAGACATAGATCTCTTTGCTACCCACAGGAATTGCCAGTTGAAAAAATTTTGTTCAAGGAAATATCATCCACAGGCCTGGAAAGCGGACGCACTATCCTTCAATTGGACAACATTGACCGTCTATGCCTTCCCGCCTCTTCCTCTGCTGCCCAAAGTTCTATTAAAAGCCAGAGCAGAGAGGCCGAAAATAATTCTCATTGCTCCAGACTGGCCAAGGCAACACTGGTATCCACTCCTGAAGAGCCTGACACATTCCCCGCCATGGATCCTACCTCTGATCCCTCTTCTGTTGTCCCAGCACAACTACAAAACTCTTCACAGCCATCTCAAAACTCTAAATCTAGCTGCATGGAGAATTCCTTGATTTCCCAACAGTTTCTCCTCTCCAAGGAGGTGCAGGATGTCATCTTAGAGGCCGGAAGACCTTCTACTAGAAAGGCCTACTCCGCCAAATGGAAACGATTTTGTGCCTGGAATCAAAAGAAGGGACAGAATCCTTGGGTAATAAATATGCCTCAAAGTTTACAGTACCTAGCTGAGATGTCAAACAATGGACTTTCCTTCTCCTCCATCAAGATCCACGCTTCAGCCATTTCTGCACAATACAATACAGATCCTCCTTTATTCTCTCATCCTCTCTTAAGGCAGTTCCTCAGAGGGGCAAAGAATATAAAACCCCCAAGGAAACTACCAGTCCCTGCTTGGGACTTGAACTTCGTATTGGAAAAGCTGACCCTTCCTCCCTTCGAGCCAGCTTCTTCATCAGAGTTACAGTACTTGTCATGGAAAACGGCCTTTCTTCTGGCTGTCACCTCAGCTCGCAGGGTTTTGGAGCTACAGGCCCTCATGGCTGTGCAAACATTCATCATTTTACATCAGGACAGAGTTTCCTTACGAACCAACCCTACCTTTATGGCAAAGGTAGTATCCAGTGTAGCTTTGAATCAGACTATCCACTTACCTACCTTTTATCCTAATCCACAAAACAAAGGGGAAAGACTACTACATTCCTTGGACATTCACAGACAACTTCGTTATTATTTGGACAGGACAAAGCCATTCAGGAAGTCTGAGCAACTCTTTGTGTCCTATGCTGCAGGTGCTCAGGGAAAGGCTATTTCCAAACAGACAATTTCAAAATGGATAGCCCACTGCATACGTTTTTGTTGCTCATTTCATGGAAAAACTGTGCCTGCATGCATCAGATCCCACTCCACCAGAGACACAGTTACCTCTGCAGCCTTCCTCGGGGGGGTCCCTACCAAGGATATTTTGGAAGCAGCCACATGGAGTTCAGTGCACACTTTCTCCAAGCACTATCACCTCCCACTGTACTCTAAATCTAGAGTGGGCTTTGCCACAGCAGTCCTGCAGGGCATCCTAGCCCCTCCTAGTTCCACTTAGTGCCTACCACCCTTACTTAGCTTTGGGATTCTACCCATCTGTTATGACTGCAGCTGTATGCACGATGAACATAGTACAGTTTTGTACCTACCATAAATGCAGATGTTCGAGTGTTCATACAGCTGCAGTCCAGGTTTCCCTCCCTCCATCCCCTCTTAGGACAGGCCTTATGACTAACACCATATAACCTTTTTGGGGTATTCTTTTATGGTGTATTTGTTTGCAACTACTGTTTTTGATTTATCAACAATGCATTTTTGCATAACATTATGTTTGCCTTCCTTCTGGGGGCACCTGACATCTGGGGCAAGAAAAACTGAAGAAAATGCCGTCAGCTGTTTCTTTTATACCCCTGCCGCACTGACGTCAGGGAAGAACAACCGACGCCGGACCTAGACTTTGGAATTCGGCCGACCGAGGACCCACCTAACGGCAGGATAACCCATCGGTTATGACTGCAGCTGTATGAGCACCCGAACATCTACATTTATGGTAGGTACAAAACTGTACTTTTTCTCCTATGCTAGGAAAAGATGCCTGGATGGTAACACTCGATTTAAAGGAAGCATACCTGCACATCCCAATCAGGGAATCTTGCAGAAGATACCTACACTTCAAAGCAGGCTACAATCACTACCAGTTCTCTGCACTGCCCTTTGGCTACTGCACCCAGGGTATTCACAAAGTGCCTAGCCCCGGACATTGCATTTTGCAGGCAAAGAAATATTCAAATATACCCATACCTGGACGATTGTTTAATTCAGGCAGAAAGCCAGGACATACTTTTGAATCATCTGGCCTTTGTACAAAGGGTGCTAACTTGTCTGGGGTACACCATAAACGAAAATAAATCACACCTGGTACCTTGTCAACAAATCATATTCCTGGGAGCAAGCTTGAATACAACTTCCCAGATGACTTTCCTCACACCAGAGAAACAAATTTATTTGACAACCTACTTCAAACAAGTGACCACAAAAACCCTACTATCTGCAATGCAAATACTACAAGCCTTGGGGTTCATGGCTTCCTGCATTCTTCTAATTCCATATGCAAGACTGCATATGAGGAAACTAGAATGGTATCTAAAAAGCCTATGGTGTCAACATTCTCAGGATCTTGAAGCAATGATTCATATCATACCTTGCCTACGCCTAGAGTTTCTTTGGTGGGCAGAGGCCTGCCACCAAAACAAGGGACTACCATTCACTCCACCCCCTGCCACCCAGATCCTAACAACAGATGCATTAGATTATGCATGGGGGGCTCACGTGGCAGGGAAGTGCATTCAGGGCAAATGGAACCCAAGTCAAATGCACTTGCATATCAATCAAAAAGAAATGTTAGCTGTACAGAATGCTCTGACAGCCTTCAAGGACCGCATTCTTCAGGACAATTAATGGTAAAGACGAACAACACCACTGTTATGTGGTACATAAACAACCAGGGGGGCTACCCATTCTTACCGCCTCTGCAGACTACCCATGGCATTGTGGAACACAGCCCTGAGCTACCAAGTGCATCTACAAGCTCAATTCCTGCCAGAAAAACTAAATACACTGGCAGACGAACTAAGCAGAAACCTCATGGACCCACACGAGTGGAAACTAGAACCATGGATTTTCAACATTTTGACAAGCAAATGGGGGAGCCCAGATATAGACCTGTTTGCCTCCCCCCAGAACTATCAATTGGACAAATTTTGCACAAGGACTCCCCACAAACAAGCTTGGAAAGTGGATGCTCTGTCCTTCAGCTGGAAAAACCTATCAGTTTATGCCTTTCCTCCTCTGCTCTCCAAAGTACTACTAAGATCAAACAAGACAAACCATGGATGGTTTTGATTGCAGCAGACTTGCCACCACAACATTAATACCCTCTCTTGCGCAGTGTGTCACTGTTGGCCCCATGGCACCTTCCTTAGACTCCTACCCTATTGTCTCAGTAGGAGAACCAGCTTCTGCACCCTCAGCTTCATACACTGAACCTAGCAGCCTAGCAGTAAACCAGTGATGGATATCATTTTAGAGGCAAGGAGGCCTAGTACTAGAAAATCTTATGCTGAAAAATGGAAAAGATTCTGTGCCTGGAACCAATCTCAAGGGATGAGCACAGCAGTGCCCAATTTACCTCAGATTTTACAATACTTAACTGAGATGCTTCACAAGGGCCTGTCGTTCTCCTTCATCAAAATTCATGCCTCAGTCATTTCAGCTCATTATAACACAGAACCCTCTCCTCTTCTCTCATCCACTACTTAAGTGGTTCCTCAGAGGGGCCAAAAATCTATGACTACCCAGGAGAGCCCCAACTCCAGCCTGGGACCTTAACTTTGTATTGGAAAAGCTCACACTTCCTCCTTTTGAGCCAGCTGCCACTGCGGATTTAAAATTCCTCTGTTGGAAAACAGCTTTCCTTTTAGCAATCACTTTAGCAAGAAGGGTATCTGAATTACAGGCCCTCATGGCAGTGGAGCCTTTCATCATCTTTCATGCGGACAGGGTATCCCTCAGGACCAATCCCTTCTTCATGCCCAAGGTGGTATCCAGTGTGGCCCTTAATCAGTCCATTCATTTGCCAATCTTCTTTCCTAATCCACAGAACAAAGGGGAATGGATACTGCACTCTTAGACGTGCACAGACAACTTAGATTCTACTTGGACAGGACTAAACCTCAAAGGAAATCTGACCAACTGCTGGTGGCATTTGCTGCCGGGGCAGAGGGGAAGGCTATTTCAAAGAAAACCATTTCCAAATGGATAGGCCATTGCATTAATTTCTGCTACCAACACCATGGAAAACCTATCCCACAGGGGATCAGACCCCACTCAACCAGGGCTGCATCTACCTCTACAGCCTTTCTCAGAGGCATCCCTACCAGGAACATCCTAGAAGCTGCTACCTGGAGTTCTGTACATACTTTCACCAAGCATTACCATCTGCCAATTTTCTCTAAATCCAGAGCTAGCTTTGTCACTGCAGTCTTGCAGGGCCTCATAGCTGGTCCTAATGCTGTCCAAATTCCTCCTCCCATCCTTAGCTTTGGGAATCTACCCAAATGTGATGACTGCAACAGTGAAACACGAAGAACATAGTACAGTTGTGTACACTTAACATAAATGTAGATGTTCGAGTGTATTCACTGTTGCAGTCCTGGTTACCCTCCCTCCAGCCGCCTTTCCTCTTTTGGCTATACCTCTACACTCCTTTACTATGTTCAAAAGCTTTTTGGTGTATTTGCTTTTTTGTTGGAGGTATAACCTTGTATATTTATAGAGTTAATTGTTTCCCATTGGGGGGGCACCTGACATCTGGGGCAAGAAAAACTGATGTAATGGTGTTGGCTGCATGTTTTATACCCCTGGCGACCTGATGTCATGGAAGAAGGGACAGCAACCGACACAGGACCCAAGACTTTGTTAATCAGGTCGACTGAGGGCTACTGCAAGCAGATAACCCCAAATGTGATGGCTGCAACAGTGAATGCACTCGAACATCTACATTTATGGTAAGTGTACACAACTGTACTTTTCCACATCTTGGAGTTGTCTGAATGTTTTGCAAACATTTTTAATTTAGTTTTATAGTGGAAAGTAAACAGTTAGGTTATACATTTGTCGGTGTTACTCTTTTGGTGTAAAATTTTAATTGATGTAATATGTACACATGCATTTATCTCAAAAGCCTAATTTTTGTTTTTCTCGCAGCAGTCACCAGTCAACCAAGGGTTCCTACCCCCACTGCTGACCAAGCCACATTGCCAAAACCAGCGCAGCCTGGTGGTGATGCAGCACAGGTATGTATGCTGCCAAAATATTTATGCTTCTAGAGCTATAATTTTTAAATGATAAAGACGTATAGCTGTATTTTTTTTTACGTCTGTGATATTTTCCATTTTGTATTACTAATTCATCTCATGTATACATATGTCTTCTGTTGTCTACTGTGTTGTAAGTGGCATGCTTTTTATGTTCTTTTTAGTCTACGTATGGTCTTATCTTTACTTGTGTTGTGTATCCCATATTTTGAGGGAACTAGTTATTGTACCATTTGTATTATATATTTCAAAATATTGAAAGTTTGTAGCTTATTCATATTGTTGTTCATCAGTTTGCTCTATAATATGATGGTGATCACTGCTGCACTAGCCTTAGCTTTGCGAATTTTTTTCTACATAGGATGCGACAACTGTCCAGCTTCCAAAGCATCAGGGCATCTCATGCACACCTAAACTGTCAGCTCAAGCTGAGCTGACAAAAAAACAGGTTTGGGTGCGAAGCCATTCAGAGTGTTCCTGTCATCAAAGAGTACACTCTTTTGTGGCTTTTGAGGATTGACTGTTATTTTATGCTGTTCCTTTGCTTGGTGAATGGGGTCCCTTTGGGGAAGAATCTTCCATTAAAAAAATTGTTTGCTCAGGAAAGTTATTTTTAAGCTAGGATTTTGTGTTTTAAAAGACTGTCACAAGACCGTGTTATGCTTTTAAATGAGTGTGTACTTTTTATGTCAGTTAAAAAGTCTTTTATTTTTTTTTTTTTTTTTTATTTTTCTGTGGAGAAATTGTTTTCATTTTAAGTTTTGGGTCTGGCCGAGTGTATTAAAGTGCTTTTTACTGTGTTTGTTTTTGAAAATATGATCCTTAAAGACTTTTAATTTTGACTTTTGCTGCTTGTTTTCCCCAGGAAAGAGGCATCCTTTCCGGATTGACCATGGAACAAGCTACAGATTTCCTACCATTTCACTGTTGTAGTATTCATTACAGTAGGGATCCCCAGCCAAGGGCATCCTGACATCCGGCCAGTTTACCAAAGCCTTTAAGTTTCCTTCAAGTACGCTGTATGTCACACACATGTTCCTTGCGTAGGGTTTAAAGGTGACATCCGGACATACCATCCTCTGAACTTGTTTGCTGCAAGTATGCCACCACTTGGTCTGTCTGAACACCCATTCCGTTGTTCACTAAGCCATTACAGATAAGTGCCTTATTGGGGTTCTTTTTTACTTATCCTTTTTTTATTATTTGTGGGGTTTCATGTCATCCAAGAAGGCTAAATGCCAGTGTGGGAGATAGATTCTCCATAAAGACTGCCACAGCCAGTGTCTTTTTTGCTTAGGTGCCTCTCACGATCATATGTTCTGTTCCATTTCTCAGACTTTTGTACCTGAAGCCCTTCATAATAGTCTGTCTTCTTTGACGTTTTATCTCGAAAGTCTGTGTCTTAATCGTCTCAAAATGATATGATGGGAGGGTACTTCCCTCTCCAAGGGGCAGCCGTCAGTGAAGAAGGCCAGCAAGATTAGGCCAGAAGACTAAAACATATTTCTCCTGCTCCTAAAGATCCACATAGTGAATGGCAGGACTTCACTCAGGGTTTGTTTAGTGCTTTCATGGCATTGAAACCTCCTCAGGGAGTTTCTGTTTCAGCCCCACTTTGTCCTCTACTCCCCTAAAAAGATGCACGGAATAGGATTCCTCTGAGAAGCAGCTGGATTTGCATGAGGAATCCCTTGGTTACTCTCTTCAGATTTGTTCTCCTTTGGATTATGGATTAGAGGCAGAGGAATCTACCAGTCCTGATACTCCCTTTGAAGAGATTTCTGTTGAGGATGCTATCTCCAGGATGAGGAGGTTTTTAAATGGGATTGTGCTCAGGTCTCTGATATACATAAAGATACTACGAGTTCCAGCAAATTGATTCTCCTAAACCTTCTGCTGTCCCACCTGTGTTTGCTGCCTTGTTGGATGATTTTTTTCCAATGCTTCTAAGGTGCAGAGTCTCAGCCTCCTGCTCTCAGTAAACCTGTTAGATTTTATAGGGTGCCTGAAGAGTGCACATTTTTATACACGTGTCCTTCTGATGATCCCTTGGTGGTGTCTGTAGCTTCTGACAAGCCCTCTCAAGTTATTCCTTCTCCCAAGTTACTGCCCTCTGATAAAGATAGCAGGACCATGGGAAGGCTAGGCAATAAGGTTTACACCTCTGCTACCTTGGCTTTTAGGGCTGTTAATTGTCAGGCCCATATGTCCAGGTACTTATTGGCTTTTCTATCTCAAACTTGTCAGGTTACTTCTGATTTTACAGATTCTGAGGTAAACGTTCTGCTGTTTCCTTGTTAGGGACCTCCTCCCTGGTGTCTCATCATTTCATCAAGTGTAGTTCTGATGTGGCAGATGTTTCCTCTGTGGCTGCTGCTTTTGGGTCAGTGATGAGGTGGTACTCTTGGCTTCGGCTTCAACCTTTGCCTGTTGATAGTAAAGCTAAGTTGAAGGCTGCCCCTCTTGTTAATAAACTCTTGTTTGGTGAAGCTGCTGCTGAAGTCCCTTTAGGATAAGGGCAAGGCTTTACAGGAACTTAAACATGCATTTGTTTCTCCTGTGCCTAATTTTCAGAGAAACTACTCCAATAAAGCCCCCCTTTGTTCACAGGCAATCTAACTCCCCCCCAAGGGCAAAAAGGTTTGCAAGCAGGCTCCTCCCGCTAAGGCTACTCAGACTTCAGTGCCTCAGAAGTCTCCTTTTCCAGGAAAACCATTGTTTGAGTGTCCTATTCTTCCCAGACACTTTCCTCTTTCTGTTTGCCTGCCTGCCTCTCTCTCCTCTGTTTGGCTGCAGATTACTCAAGATTCCTGGGTCCTGTCCATTATTCGCTAGGGGTATTTCATGTTTGGAATTCCCTTCCCCCCTTTATGGCTGTTCCTCAGCCTCCTTAGGAACAGCCCTCTTCCTTTCCACAGGTGCTTAGGGACCTTTTGACTTGGGGGTACTATTCAAGAGGTGCATGTGTTCCAAAGGGTGAGGGGTTTTTACTCAATGATGTTTCTGGTACCCAGAAAAGGGGGTACTTGTAGACCAATTTTAGACCTCTCTCATCTCAACACTTTACTGAAGGTGCCCTCCTTTCAAATGTTGTCCCTTCAGACTTTTTTCCCTCTTTTGCTTCCTCTGGTTTATATAGTGTGTATGGAGCTCAAGGATGCTTATCTCCATATTCCAATCCATCTGCTTTTTAAGAAGTTTTTATGTTTCTCTGTTGCTTCCTGGCATTTTCAGTTCTCTGCTTTGCCCTTTGGCCTTTTTATTGCCCCAAGGCTGTTCACCATTTGCCTCACTCCTGTGATTGCTTTTTGCAGGTTTCTGAGGATCCATTTATTTCCTTACTTGGATGACCTCCTGTTGCAGGCATCCTGTCCAGAGATGAAGTCTTCATTTTACCATTTCCCTTCTGCAAAGCATGAGGTTAACAGTCAACTTCAAAAAGTATTTTCTGACTTTTTTTTCAAGACAGTGTTTTTCCTGGGTTGCAGGATTCAGGTGGTGCCTATGCTGGCGTCCATGCCTCCTCCCAAGGCCTTGACACTCATTTCCCTCTTTCAGACCCTTCTTCCTTTTGCTTCTGTTACAGCCATGGAGTTTCATGGCATCCATCATCTCTGTGCTTCCTCTTGTCAAACTGAACATGAGAAAGTTCCAGTAGTGTCTGAAGTCAGTTTGGCTTCAACATGTGCACCCCTTAGAATTTTAGTTCCTCTTCTACATTGTCTCAAGAAGGAACTTCACTGGTGGATCCAGCCGTTGTCTCTAAATCTAGGGCTTCCTTTTCATCCCCATCTTCTCTCTCAGGAGCTCTTTGCAGACGCCTCAAATGTGGGATGGGGAGCAGCTTTTGGCTCCTTAAAGGCACAGGGGGTGTGGTCGCCTGTTCAACAGAAAGAGCACATCACTGTCAAGGGGGTAAGAGTTCTTTTGTTGGCGCTTCAGGCTTTTCATCTCTTTTCTCCCCAGGGCCTCTCATGGTATTTACAGACAGTACCACAATGATGTGGTATGTAAACATACAGGGGAACAAGATCTTATCTTCTTTGCCCGTTGGCACTCCTGGTGTGGGATCTTGCTGTCCAGTATCAAATGACTCTTCAGGCAGTTTACATTCCCTCGGGTCAGAATATTGTGGCAGTCACATTCTGAGCAGGTCCTTAACTCAGTCCCACGAATGGATGGTTCACAGGGATGTTTCCGGACATTGTCCACCAGTGGGGTACTCCTCAAATAGATCTTATTTATCTCTTCTTGGAACAGACAACTTTCTCTGTTTTGTGCCATAGTCCCCAGGTCCTTTGGTGGAAGGTGGGCGCCCTCTCTCTTTCTTAGACAGGGATGTTTCTTTATGCTTTCCTCCCCTTCCCCATATTCCAAAAGTCCTGTTCAGAATTAAACAGGATGCTCCCAAAATCTTGTTGGTGACTCCCTTTTGGCTGAAACAGCATTGGTTCTCTCTTCTTTTGCCTTTAGCCAAAAGCAGTCATCACAAGTTACCTCACAGGGTCAACCTACTCGCACAGGACAAAGGATCTCTCATCCGTCCCCACCTGTCTACTCTTCAGCTGACACTGTGGGTGATAGGATTCTAATTCCACATAGACACCTTTTTTTTTGAGGATGTGCTTAGGGTTTTGAGGATGTGCTTAGGGTCCTGCAGGAGACTAGGAAACCTAGTACTAGAAAATCGTATTTATCCAAATAGAAGAGTTTTTTTGTTTAGTAACTTTCTCAAAACCTGGATCCACTTTCTCTGGATACTCCTTTGGTTCTTTCTTACCTGAGTGAATTGCTCAATGCTGGGTTGGCTTATTCTTCTGTTTAAAGCCCAGTTAACAGCTATCTTTGCTTGTCTGCCTTTATCTTCTCAACTAGCTTCTAGATTCGACGCTAAACAATTCATAAAAGGCATCATTCATATTAGGCCTCCCAGGAAGCCTCTTCCTCCTCCCTGGGATCTTAATTTTGTTTTGAAAAAAATGATTCAGGCTCCTTTTGAGTCTGCAGCTTCAGCTTCCTTGCAGCATTGCTCCTGAAAGACTGTTCTTTTGTTAGCTCTTACATCTGCCAGACTGATCCCTGCTCTTCAAGCCATTATGGCTTGTCCTTCTTTTTTTCTATCTCATAAGGACAGGGGGCCCTTGCATATTAATACTTCCTTTATGCCGAAGGTGGTTAATGAGTTGTCCCTTAATCAGGATATTCATTTGTCCACTTTTTCCCTTCTCCGCAGTCTGCCAGTGAGAAGGCGCTGCACACATTGGATGTGCATAGACCACTCAGACAAGACTAAGACCATTAGGAAATCTGATCATCTCTTTGTTTTCTTTCATCCCAGGTCCTTGGGATTAGCTGTATCCAAGAAAACCATTTCACCATTTCTTTTTGGATTTCAAACGCTATTGTAAGAGCCTTCCTTGATCTGTTAAGGCTCATTCTACTAGGGTTCTGGCTTCTTCTGGTGCTTTTTTCAAAAGTTTGGATACTAACTCCTGTTTGAGGCAAGCTACCTGGATTTTGTGCATACATTTATCAAGTACTACAAGTTGTCTGGACTCTCCAGAGCTAGAGCTGCTTTTGCTAGGGCCATCCTTCATGACTTCCTAGAGGGCTCTGCTGGTCCTTCCTCCTCCCAAGTTTTTTCCTGAGGCAGGCTCCCTAATGTAATGAATACTGCAACAGTGAAATGGAAGAGTATAGTACAGTTGTGTAAAATCTTACCATAATGGTAGATGTCCTCTTCACTATTGCAGTATTCACCCCCCAGTCCATTTCTCTTCTGGATGTACTGATTACCTTTTCTTTTCCGTCGGCTGGTGTTCCTACTGGAGCTCTCAGTTATGAGGATGGTACGTCCAGACATCACCTTTATGCCCTACATTACACACGGAGCATATTTTTGATGTACGGTGTATCTTAAATTAACCAAAAGGCTTTGGTATACTGGCCGGACGTCTGGTCACCCTTGACAGGGGATTGCTAATGTAATGAATACTGCAACAGTGAAGAGAAGGACATCTACTATTATGGTAAGATTTTTACAAAACGGTACTGTCCTGCAGTTAATCCTTCTTCAGGCCACAAAAAAAAAAAAAGTTAAAGTAGCCTTTGCCATCACTGCAGGCTAGTATTATGCCTCATCTGCATGTGGGTGACTCTGCTGTGGCTATTGTTTTTTCCTCAGACCACTCATCTTTTACCCTGGTACCTCTGGGTGAAGTACCTACAGCCATTATGGACAGAGTTAGCCATGTCCTTTCTGGCTTTTGGGGTCCCTTCAGTGGGAGAGAGAGACTTGTCAGCCCTGAGAGAAGGGATAGGGAAGACATCCCTTTCTCATTACAGTGTTGTGCCTATACCTTAGTAAACTGCTGCTACTGCCATTAATAATACTGTTGGCCCCATTTTCTTAACAGAAAGAACCAGAAAGCTAAACATTTATTTACTCTGATCTCTTCAGACAAGAGTATTTTACTTTGTCTGGCTCATGGTTTAATTGACACTATTGAGCCTTCTCATTAGGTGGTTTCTGGTAAAAGAAGTAGGAATACCTCTTTTCCTGAAGAGATTCAAGTTTCTGAATCTTGACAAGAAGATGAAGTGACAGATAACAGGGTTTGAACTTCAGATTTCTGATCCAGAGTCATAGGTGAGCTCAGTTTTTTATTCTCACTGTGGGAGTTTCTCTTTCTGTGAAACTACTTTCAAGAATGTGCCAGTATTTTCATTGGAAAAACACTGATGTTTCTCAGTCCCACAGAAGATACTGTGAGCTGCTGCAGAAGGAATTTCCGGAACATACACCCATTCCTCCAGTTCTGTCAGGTTTAGAGGATGTATGTGTTACTGCCTGAAATGTTCCTAGTAATCATCCAGCTGCCTCTAAAAAGGCAGATGTATTGCATAAAGTTCCTCAGCCCTTTAAGTTTTTTTTTTTCTTCTTTATATACTGTTCCCCAAACCTGACCCAGCAGCTATAGGTTTAGTTAATCCTTGTGCTGTTTAATATTTAGTTAATTCCAATACTGCTTTTTCTGGTAAGGATGAGAAGATTATTGATAAGTATGGAAAAAATATATACTTTGCAAGTTTGAGTTTAGAATTTTGAATTGTTAGGCTGATATGTTAAAGTTTATTCTGACTAATTGTGAAAATATGCAGAATGCTTTGTCTGCAGTTTCTTCTTATGAGAAAAAAAATCTCTAAGTAATTTAGTCTCTTCAGTTGCGGTGGTCACTACTTGTTTACAGTGTGTATATGACTTTGTTGATAGTTCTTCAAGGTCTGTAGCCACTGGTATTGTTTTGGGGAGGTTTGTTTTACTGCATTCTCATGACCTCCTCCTTCTTTCGGCTTTTCCCAGTAGTGGTCGACACAGAAGATCACCTGTCCGCTCATGATTGGCAGTGGAGTTGTACGGTGTCGAGTTGCCAGTCTGGCGCCCAACCATCCACAAAAGGCACACACACGCATACACTTACGCCTAGGGCCAATTTAAAGTGTCCAATCCCACCTACAGCATGTCTTTGGGATGTGGGAGGAAACCGGAGCACCCGGAGGAAACACACGCGACCACAGGAAGGATATGCAGACCCCGCGCAGAAGGCACACCAGCCAAGGATTGAACCGGAGAACCTCTTGCTGTGAGGTGACAACGCTAACCGCTGCACAACCGCAGCTGCTCGCATTCTCATAACTTCCAAAATAAGTAAAAAAAAAAAAAAGAGAGAGAGATTTTAAATTCTCCTTTAGATAGAGATTTAGTTTTTTGGTAACTTTGCTGCAGAGGTGATCAGAAAGCCTGATGAAAGGGGTAGGATGATGCAAGGAATCTCTTAGTATTTTTTCAGCCCTCCTTTTCCAAATTTTCTAATGCATTCTCTAACCTGTTATCCAGTTTTGGCAAATAAAATGAAAAGTCTCAAGAATGTTCAAGTGAATAGACATTTAAAAAGAAATGGCAAGGGTGTTCCAAAAAGAATTCAGGACCCCCCCCCCAAACCAAGGACAGTCAACAAGTCCGCATGATTATTCAAGGAGCCTTGCTCCCTCCACCCCCACCTTGCCAAACACTTCATGAAATGTGTCTTTGAAGCACTGGGTGCATCGTACAGATGAACAGTTGCTGGGACAGTAATTATAAATTTTACTGGACTGAGGACTCCTGCACCTCTGACCACTACTGTTCTAATCCCCCATTGAAACTTTGTTTCAAAGACTGAAGCAGAGAGAGAAAAACATACAGTGTGTAAAACAGCGTTTTCATTCCAAGCCTCCAATGAATAGTAGGGATTAGTGTAACAAAGGCTGACTTTTTTACTCTGAACAAGAAAAGGGCAGATCTCACAAGGGAAAGGGCATACTGCAGAAAGAAGTGTCAGGTACAACAAAGGGACAGGCGTGGGGTCCTTAAGGGCATGGCACCCAGATGGAGTCACTGTGACTCAGTCATGTTCATACCTTCTCCTCATCTGAAACCCCACCCCACCCTTCATCTTCCCTCTGCAAAACTTTTCCCAACATATGATGGTCTTTTTGAAGGAGAGTGGGAGACCAGCAGCTAATTACCACCCGTACCCTTTGCTTTCTGAAAAGGAGATGCAATCTCCAATTCTTAAGCATATCCGTATCTATCATGAATTCCCTCCATTTCCCAAGGAATAGTCGCATGTTTTCCCTGATGTTTTAGTGGACTTCCTAGCTGAGGGCAGTGTAGAAAGAGAATCAAAATGGGAAGTGAGGATAGGATTTTATGCTAGTTTGTTTTTGTTGCCAAGAAGTTCAAGTACCTGGAAATCAGTTCTAGATCTGTCGAGGTTAAATTCTTAAAAATCAGAATTCAGAATGCGTACTCTTCAGGGCTTTCTCTTTTCCATCATGTCTGTGTTATTGCCTTGAATGCAAAGGATGCCATATTCCACATTTTTACTGCAAAGGTGCACAGAAGGTTTCTAAGATTCAAGGCAGGAGAAGTATACTACCATTTCTCCTTTTTTCCTTTTAGTGCGTCTCCACCAGCAGTATTCACCAAGTACCTGGCTCGTGTAACTGCTCACTGCAAGACCAAAGGCAGTCATATCTACTCCATAGACATCAGTCGATATCTGCTTCATGATAGTCTGATTCATGCAGTATCCCTAGAGGAAATTCCTAAGGCTGTAGTTCACCCTTATGTGTATTGAGGATCTAGTACTAGCTCTGTATCTACTAAAGTTCCATATGACCCCTGAGAAGCAAATTAATTTCCTAGAGACATTACTCCACACAGACTAACAGAAAACACTTTTTTCACAGCTCATTGTACACTCATTGTCCAAATATCTCCATTGTGTTTCAAAACAGAACACTGTCATAGCAAGAAAATGTTTGAGTCCTGGAATACATGGGTTTTGCATACTAATAGTTGCTGAAGTTTCAAAATGTGACATAGCTGAAGTCGTATCTTAGCAACAAATGATTCTAATTCACACAGTCACTTCAGTACCTTATTCAGCTCTTATCTTTATAAGGAAAGTCTGTCATGGTAGATACATCAGGTACACCAGCAATTCACAAAGTGCCTTTCTGGATGTCACAGTGGACTCCATTTCTCACCAGAGATTAGTTTGGGGAAGTCATGAGGAAGACCTGAGTATCTAGGGGCCATGGGACAAGAATGTCAGGAAATGGCATTATTGGTGTTAAAGAAATAGTTGAAGAACTCTGGCCCCAGAAAGGTTTTAAACCAGTCTGGACTCTGGCTTCTGTGAATGTCTGTATGGGCAGTACCATAGTAAAATATTGTACCAAGAAACAGTGGTTTTCCGCTCCTTTTGGGTATGAAAGTTAGTAGTGCAAGCTTGAGAGATTGACCAGGAGTCACCTGACCTTGTGGGCGAATTACATCCCATTTTAGATGACCAACTGTCTTGGAAGATAGGCTGCGCAGTGAAGTGTTCCTAGACTTGACATTAGTGCTAATAGATCTTTGTTTGTGCAGACAGTAAACTGCTGAAGAAAATTTGAAACAGCGCTGCAGCCCCAATAGACTAGACAGTGGACTCTATGGCTTGGGTGGGTCTATTTCTTTGTGTTTTTCCCTCTAATACTCTTGATCCCATGATTTATTAATCTGACTGGACGCAGGTCCATTTTCAGCGGAGGCCTGGGAAGAAAAGCTCCACAATTAAATTATTACAGGCATAGTTACAGATGAAGAATCCTACCAATTAAAATATTACAAACATAGTTACAGATGAAGAACATAGTACATTCAGTAGATAACTAGCATCTGTTCCATCCACGAATTCATAGCAGATATTAACAATTGTTACAATAAGAAGTTACTGCTGTATAATAAGTAGATAGCCATGGAAGTATCAGAGCTTGTTGTAATCAAAGGTAGTTTGTGGGGTGGAAGAGAGGTAGAGGGTAGATGGAGAGGGAGAAGTTAGACGGGAGAGTTACAAGAGCATAGCCAACATGTTTTTGGGTACGCTTTAAGTACAGCTTTGAAGTGGGTGCATGATGCTACAGAGGTTATTATGGGGAGGAGGTTGTTCCATAATTTGGCTATAGCGCTGGAGAATAGTGCTTCTCCATCAGCATTATTGGCTCTAGTAACCTGTAATTGATTTTTGTTGCTGGATCATAGTGGTCTGATGGTGAGATATGGTTGGAGTAGTTTCTGGAGGGATGGGACCTTTAGAAGATGGTTTACTAATTTGTGGGCGAGTGTGAGTTGATACCATTGAAGGAGGTGAGGGAGTTCTAGCCAGCCTAGCTCAGTAAGTGAGAGACCATGGTGACTACGGTAGGATGCCCCGGTGGGCGAATTTGGTGATTTTTGTTGTAGCAGGTCTGGAGTTTATTTAGATCGCATTGCCTTAAGTTGGTATATGTTGGAGAGGCATAAAGTAGGGTGGAGATAAGGTGCGAATTTGCAGCTGAAATCCTAGCTACTTTGGCGAGGAGTTGCTTATTTCTGTATAAAGCTCCTATTTTTTTGTGGACTTTTTTTATGGTCTTGGATAAGTGAATGCCAGATTTGAGATTGTTGTCTGTTTCAACTCCTAGTAATTTGGTGTGATCTGTTGAGTGGATAGTGGTGTTGTCTTTTGCTGTAATGTTAAAGTGAGAGTTGTTTTGAGTATGTTTGATGGGTTAGAAGATGAGTTTAGTTTTGTTTGGGTTGAGTATTAACTGGGCATCGGATAGCCAAATTTCAACAGAGGAAAAGACATCCTGTGTGACCTTTTGCAGTTTGGGTAGGGACTGGGTTAAGCAGATGATGGTTGAGTCACCTGCATATTGTATGAGTGTGCCATGTTTGGTGGCAGAGGCTAGATTATTGGTAAAGATAGAGAAGAGTAGGGGTCCAAGGATGGATCCTTGGAGAACACCAGTAGAGAGAGATAGCAGGGGAGATATGTCATTTTGCCATACAATGGATTGCTAGTGGTCAGACAGGTAACTCTGAAACCAGTGGATGACTGACTGACAGAGAAGGATAGGTTATTGAGAACAGAGATGAGTTGTTTGTGTGGGACCATGTCAAATGCTTTAGATAGGTCTAGGAAAGTAGCAGAGGAGAGATGGCCATTGCTTTTATGGTGAAGGATAGTGTTAGTAAAAGAGAGTAAGGCAGTGGTGGTCCTATGGTTTGGTCGGAAACCATGTTGAGTATTAGAAAGGGTTGTTAGTAAGAGGTAGTCTGAGATTTTAGAGTGAATGCATCTGTCTAGTATTTTGGAGAGTGGAGATGGAATAGCTGTGGGGTGGTAGTTGATTAGTTCTGTGGAGGGGCCGTCTTTGTGTAGGGGAATTGTGTGATATTTTCCATAGTGTAGGGACGTAGCATTCTGACAGAGATCGGTTAATCAAGATTGATACCGGGTAGGCTAGGGTGTCAGCTGCAATTTGTAGGAATTCACTTGGGAGGTTGTTTACTGCTAATTGTGTGGGTTTAAGTTTAGTTAAGAGTTTTCTTATGTTGGAGGTAGGAATGGGAGAAAATGAGAAGAGTGTGGGGAGATTACTGGGAGAAGGTGTAGGGTGGTGGTGGGGTTGTGTTGTCTAGTTAGTGATAGTATGGTTTGTGTGACGTGTGTGTTGAATGAGGTAGCAATATTTTCTGAGGAGTGAAGAATGTTAGGTGAGTATTACAGAAAATAGAGAAGAAGCAAACATACTGTAATAGTCTCTTTTTGCCAAGGCAGCTTTGTTTCTGTCTCCTGCTAAGCATGGCTAGGGCAGAACCTGAACTCTTGGTTCAGCTTGAGGACCTGTTAACCTGGAGCAGAAGGTCCCTGCTACACCCAAACCTGAAAGCAGGGGTAGAAACCAAACTGCTGCATCATCAACATTTGTACCTCTCAACTCAAGAGCAGAGGATCTCTGCTGTGTACACATTTGAGGACTGTAAGACTGACAACTTTGATCATCTAGCATTTAGGCAGTTAAGACCCACGTTCTCAGAGGATGTATTAAATATGAAGGAGACTAGGAAACCTAACAAATGGAAATCCTACTTGTAAAATGGAAGTGATTGTCCCCCTCATACTTTGCAGGAGACCAGGATCTATTTTTTTTTATTTTGTCTGGTTCTGTCATGCCAGTCAGACCTTTTCAGAATGGACTTGTCTTATGCCTCTTGTAAGGTAGGTATGTCATTCATTCCATCCTTCATGCATGTAGATCCCCTTCCCCTCCAGTATGCATGCTCATAGGTTTTGTTTGAAGAGGCTTAGGGATCCACTTTGCTTAATATGTGTGTGAAGTCTGATTCAAAGGAAAGTAATTCTTTGGACGAGGTTATCTGTTGCACAAGAGATTATGAAGATATGGGGTATTTGAGGTCTTGTAGATTAGACAGTTCACCCTGGAAAATGTTGTACAAGACAAAAAAGAGAAGTAGTTTAAAACATTCTCCATATTTCTTGGAACTTGGTCCTTGATTTTCTTAGTGTAGAAATATGGGGCATTTCAGCTTGAATCATGTCTGGAGAAGAACATGCCAGAGGGTGGATTCTGTTCAGTTATGGGTCTGATAGGGGACCCAAAGATATGTCTTGTTGATTAGTTGGGCCAGATAGAAGATTGTTTTAATGACCACAGACACATGTTGGTCAAAGCAGAGGAGATTTCCCTTTCTACATAAGTTTCTAGGTCTTTTATAACCATATCAGTTTTTTAGGGGGATGTTATTGATGTACTAGGTACACGGATACTTTTGTTTTCCAGGGGATGCAGTGCTGCATTTTTTTTTATATTTAGTTTTCGACTGTGGTCCCCGCAGCATTTGTTCATGTGTTAGTTCCTGTTCTAGGAGGTGCTTCTGATTAATGCCAAGATGTGTGCTTTCATCTGCATACTTGATCTGCCAAAAGTACCTTACCATCAGCTTGAACATCAGGAAAGTAAATGGCAGATAGGAGCTTTCCCAATACTGATTCCTGAAAAACGCTCGTTCCTGTTCTAGGAGGTGCTTCTGATTAATGCCAAGATGTGTGCTTTCATCTGCATACTTGATCTGCCAAAAGTACCTTACCATCAGCTTGAACATCAGGAAAGTAAATGGCAAATAGGAGCTTTCCCAATACTGATCCCTGAAAAACGCTCGTAGTATCATGCCTTGGAGTGGAGAATGCCCCCTATCCAATTTGATGGGTTTTGTCAGTTAGCCAGTTTTCTACAATAGTTAAGTTTTAGTTTGATTAGTTCCTCTGTAATGTCTAAATGTGGAATAGTATTGGAGACTTTGGCCAGGTCTAAGTATGCTGTGTGAACCAATTTGCCCTCTTCCATTGCCATGCTGATTGTTAGGAATAATCTTTTTACAAACCTAGGCTGAATTTGATCAAGGGATTGCAGGCTGTTAGAATCTTTCTTTATGAGGGGAAAATTATATGCTGAATTCACCCTTGCAAATAAAACACATCTTCTAGAGTACGGAATGCACAGTAACAGGTTTTCCTTGCACTGTTATCCTCCTGTAATGTAGATTTGGTGCCACTTTTTCATGGGCAGTGGATGCCTTCTACATTATGGAATACAATGAAGAGTATACCATGTTATACATGTAATTGAAAAGTACAGATATGAACTGCATACTAGGTAATATAAAAACACTCTACTGTATTGTTTGCAATTGCATTCAATAATGCACAATGATCAAAAGAAGACTTATGTTTTGTACTTCTGTATGAGATGGGCAGGTGCAGTCACATGTCTGTGCTACACAAACTGTCTAGTATGGTAGACAACGTATAGTGAAAGACAAGGGTATAACAAGACTACATGTGTATCAGCTGTAGTCTTAACTGTCAACAAAACTGCAAAAGCAAGTTAGAAATGCATTAGGGAAAATCACCTTAACAGTTGTTAAGCTGAAGAAGCAAATCATGTACTTAACTGACCTAGGGCTGATAGAAAGAAATGGGGATGTCCTTCTCTTCTCATTTGCAGTATTCTCAACACTTTGGTTTTCCTATCTTGCTGCCCGAACGTCCAGCCAGTATACAAAAGCTTGTAGTTAGTGCTGGTTATATGGTATGTCTGACGTTAGCCTAGAGAACATGGGCCATAAATGTGACATCTGCACGTACCAGAAATCAGAACTTCTCTGCCGCTTTTCGAACGTCAGCTGTTCTTGCTGTACCGGCCATCGGATTGAAAATTCTCAGATTAGTACCATGTTAGGGACGTCTGTTTCTTTTGATCACTGCATTGTGTGTAGGTTCATGTCATCCGGGAAAGGTAAGTGTAAGTGCAGTCATCAGATCCCCCATAAAGACGCCCACAACTTTGCCTTTTTTGTTTCGGGCCTATATGTGACCATATGTCCTGCTCCATCTGCCAGGCCTTTGTTCCGAATATGCTATGAAACTGCCTGCACCCATTAAATATTTGCCTAGAGGACCAGGGTCTTAAGAGCTTAGCTTTGGGAATGGAGGGACCATCTGGTCTGCTTGTCAAGCTGCCTAAGAAAAAGGCCAAGGCTAATAGCCTGGAGGAATGACTGTTTGACGCCGATATGGGTATACCGGGTGCCATTGTGGAAGCCATAGAACCCACTGAGGATGGCACATCCTCGGAGGTAAGGCAGACGTTGGCTTCCTATGATGAGGGGGAACCTCAGTTCATACCGGCTACTGAGAAGGATCCCTCCACTACTTCACAAGCTTCCGAATCCAGGCCTACCTTGGCCCAGACGCCTGCTAGGCCTTCCCTCAAAAGAAAAGAGAAAAGGGAACATGTTTCCCCTGCAGTTGAGAGCCAGACAGATTTGCTGGCTTTTTCTCAAAGCCTGTTTAATGCTTTTATGACTCTGAGGCCTGCTACACCCTTAGCCTCCCTGGCCCTCCTCCTGTAACGAATCCTAGACCTTTTGGACCCTTCCCAGCTTGAAGCTGAGGAATCCTCTGACTCTTCCTCAGAGGATTCAGTCTCCTGTATCTCTCAAATGCCATTTCCCCTTGACTATGCCTCCCCTGAAGAAGAATCTGCAGAAACAGATTCCCCAGTTAAGGACCTTACCTTTGGGGAGACAGTTTCAAAGATGAGGGAGCATTTCAAATGACTGAAGTACAAAAGAGGTACTGTGAAGTTCTTCAGATGGACTCCTCTGCCTCTTCAGCTATTCCCCCTGTACTTCCTGCATTTCTGGATGCTTTCAGTGCAGCTTCAATCAACCCAAACTCCCATCCTCCTGCTGCACATAGGCCTGACAGATTCTACAAGGCCCCTGAATGGAGCCAAATTCTTGGTTAAGTGCCCTGCAGCACACCCTGGCACTGTCTCTTTGTCAGCAGATAAAGCCTCCAAGCTCCTTCCATCCTTCACACTCCTCCCCACAGACAGACAGTAAGGCCATGGAATGCCTTGGGAAAAATGTCTGTACTACTTTTACCCTGACATTTAGGACAATAAATTACCAAACCCACATGTCCAAATATGCCCAAGCCATTTTAGGACAGGCCACAAAACTTCTCTGTGAAATTCCAAAATCTCCAGGCAAAGCTGAGCTATCCAGCCTTATGTCTTTATCTTCACAGGTCATAAGGCAGTCCAGTAAGTGCAGTTATGATGCAGCAGAAGCCTATGCCAGGTCTGTTGCATCTGCTTCTGTGCTCAGGAGATGTTCCTGGCTTAGGTTACAGCCACTTCCTGATGTTATCAGGGAAAAACTCTTAGATACACCCGTAGATAACTTTGCCATTTTTGGTCAAAGATGGTGGAATTATTTAAAACTCTGCAACAAAAAGGGAAGGGAACACTTGTTTGTCTCTCCTATCCCCAAATTCCACAAGAAGTTCCCCTCAAAGACCCAATTCATCAGGAAGCACTCTGCGCCCCCTCCTCCTCCTAGGAGCAGAATGACTGCCAAGAAGCAAGCCACCCCTTCCAGGCCTGCACAGAAGCTCAGTTTCAAGACAGGGCAAATGGTCTGTGACTACCTGCCATCATTAAACCACCCTCTCGACTCCATTCCCCTATCCCTAAGGCTCTCAATGCCTCCTTGCATGGGAAAACATCACCACAGACAGATGGGTTTTGTCCATCATCCAAAGGGTTAATTTATGACCTGGATCAGAACCCCTTCCTTGAGAGGCATTTTACAGCTCCCCAAAAGAAAAACTTCCAATTTTTCAGCCAGTTATAGGCAACCTTATTGCCCAGGGAACAATTAAACCTGTCCTTATGCCAGAAAGAGGAAAGGATTTCTACTCAAGACTTTCTAGTTTTAAGAAATGATGGTCCTTGGAGACCAATTTTAGATCTTTCCCATCTCAACCTCTTTCTGCCGGTGCTCACCTTTCAAATGCTCACTGCAGGCCCTTTTCCCTTTGATCTTTCCTCAAGGGTTCTTGACCACCTTGGACATCAAGGATGCCTAGCTACAAATCCCAGTAGGGCCCAGCTACAGGAAATATCTTTGCTTTTCTGTGGCCTCCTCACATTTTCAATTCTGTGCCTTGCCCTTCGGACTTTCTACAGCACCAAGGGTCTTTACAAAGTGCTTGGCACCAGTGGTGGCCTTCTGCAGAACCCTGGGGATTCAAATCCTCCCTTACCTAGAAGATTTGCTTATCCAGGCAGACTGCACAGAATCCCTGCAAATCCATTTAAAAACACTAATTTCACTCTTTCAAGCCCTGGGATTCAAGATAAATTATCCCAAGTCCAACCTGACCCCCGTCTCAGGACCAGATTTTCCTGGGGTGCAGGATAAGAACGGATGTCATGAGGGCCTTTCTGCCACCCCAAAAGGTGGAAAGTTTAAATCAGTACCTGCTTACTGCCCTCTAAGCCACAGACTTGACTGCCAGGCAGTACCTCAGACTCCTGGGTCCCATGGCATTGACCATTCCCATGTTACCATTGGCAAGGCTCCACATGACGAAGCTAGAGTGGTACCTAAAGTCTGTATCTACACAGCACAGTCATCTTCTAGAGTACAAAATCCCTTTCCTTCCTTGCCTGAAAAAAGAGATCCAATGGTGGGTGGACCAAGTGCGCTGCAACCTAGAACTCCCCTTACAGCCTTCCCTGCCAGATGTATACGGATGCCTCGGATCTGAGTTTGGGAGCAGCCATGGGTTTTCTGAGAGTCCGGGGCACTTGGCTAGACTTCTTCAGACAGGAACATATCAATATCAGAGAGATGAGTGCAAATTTGTTGGCCTTGAAGGCTTTCCAACATACACTGAAACAGGGCCCACTAAAATTGTTCACAGAGAACACTACAGTTCTGTGGTATGTGAGCAAGCGGGGGGAACAAAATCCTTCTTGTTATGCAGACTTGGTCTCCAAGTGTGGGAGCTTGTCACAACACAGGCAATCACACTTCAAGCTTTGTATATCCCTTCAAAACAGAATACACAGGCAGACGCATTGAGCAGGTCCATGTCACAATCCCACGAATGGATGCTCCACAGCATACCTCTCGGCTGTACAGATTTTTGCAGAACGTCCAGATTTTTGCCTCCTAGTTTTGGTCCATTTTTCATAAAAATGTTTTTTCTAGCAAATCATTGAAGTTTTAAGCCAAAAAATGACAGACATTTACAATTCAGACTTAATACTCTTCAGAAAATCCATACAAATGGAAAACCTGTTGTTCTGTTTTAAGTTTGTAAGAGCAATGCTTAAAAATTGCCCCTGTTTTGGGGCTTTTGTCCTCCCCATTGCTTACAGCTTTGTCCAGATTTCTTGTTGTAAGGGGTTAGCAGAAGTGCTCCACAGGAATATGTTCTTGGACATAGTCCACAAATGGGGGTATACCTCAGATAGATCTGTTTGCTTCTCCTATGAACAGACAACTTCCGTCCTTTAGCACCAGGCTGCCAAATCCCCTGGCAAGGGCAACGGACGCCTTCTCAGTCTCTTGAAAGGGGTTGTTTCTGTACGCATCCCCCCCTTCCCACTTCAGAAAGTGCTGCTGAAAATTCAACAGGACAAACCAAAAATCTTGTTGGTGACTCCCTTTTGCACAAGACAACATTGGTTCTCCCTTCTGGATTTAGCCAGGGGCAATCTCCACAATTTACCTCACAGAGTGGAAGTTTTCACACAGGACAAGGGCTCCCTAATGCACCCACACCTATGATCTCTGAACCTTACCCTCTGGGTGATGGAATTCTGATCTCTTACAGACAATTTTACAATGAGGACTTGCTGTCAGTCCTGTAGGAGGCCAGCAAACCTAATATAAGGAGATCTTGTATGTCTAAATGGAAAAGATTCTCCTTATGGTGTCTACAAAGACAGTTGGACCCTTTCCAGGGTGATGTCCCTTTAGTGCTATCATACTTGTGTGAACTCTTGCAGTCAGGCTTGGCGTACTCCTCTGTTAAAGCCCACCTTGCTGCTATCTCAGCTTGTCTGCCTCTGGATTCCCCACTGCCTTCTCAGTTGCCTGCTAAACTGTTCTTAAAGAGAGTTTTGCATCTCAGACCTCCCAGGAAACCCATTCCTCCACCCTGGGATCTGAATTACGTTTTGGAGAAACTCACAGTGGCTCCCTTCAAACCAACTTTATTGCCTCCCTGAAACACTGCACTTGGAAAACAGTACTACTAATTGCCCTGACTTCAGCTAGGAGAGTGTCAGAGTTGCAGGCCCCTCATGGCCATCCCTCCTTTCCTCATCTTTCACAAGGAGAGGGCAAGTCTTAGGACCAACCCTTCCTTCATGCCCAAGGTGATCAGTGAACTGTCCTTAAACTAAGCCATTCACCTTCCCACCTTTTTGCTCACCCTCAGGGTGACAGTGAGAGAGTCTTGCATTCCCTTGATGTGCATTGACAGCTTATGTTCTATCTGGACAAAACCAAACATGTCAGAAAATCAGACCAATTGTCTCCTTTCATCCCAGAGCTCTGTGGAAAGCTGTGACAAAGCAGACAATTTCAGCCTGGATTTCCAGAGCAATTGCTTTCTGCTATGCATACCATGGGAAATCCTTAAGGGCAAAAATCAAAGCACACTCCACTAGGGTTATGGCTTCATCTGTAGCTTTCTTTAAAGGTTTGGACACTGCTGCAATTTTAGAGGCAGCTACATGGACTGCTGTCCACACCTTTACCAAGCATTACAAATTGGACAACATTTCCAAATCCAGGGCTGGATTTCCCAGAGCAATCCTGCATGGATTTATAGAAGACATTTCCAAGCTGCCACCCTCCTCTTATCAGTGAGCTTTGGCACTCACCAAGTATTGAAAATACTGCAACATGACACTAGAAGGACATAGAATAGTTGCGTAAAATCTTACCATAACCATAGATGTCCTTCTATTCCTATGTTGCAGTATTCTTAACCTTAGGGAGTTGCTGCCTGCAGCACCGGACATCAGGCCAGTATACCAAAGTCTTGAGTGCCGGGGTACGTGCGATGCTGCATGTAAGAACCATAAACTGATGCTGGCTATATCTGTGACGTCTGCACATACCCAATTCAGAACTTTTCTGCCGCAACGAGTTTCAGACATCCGTTCGCCAGCTATAGTTATCCGGTGTGTTTGGCCTCACCTATCTGATGTCCTTCAAGGATGCATCTGCAGTCATAACATATGGGTTGTCCTGCCTCAGGCAGCCCTTCGGTCGGCCGGATTCCAAAGTCTGGGTCTGGCCTCGGCTGATGTTGCACTTTCCCTGACGTCAGAGCTTCTGGGGTATAAAGGCATCAGCCGATGCCATTTTCCTCAGTCTTTCTTGCCGCGCGGTGCCCGAAGCAGAAGCTGTTCGCAAGTGCCGGTCGGTCAGATCCAGAGATTTCAGCTACCGAAGACTTCTAAAAAAGCTAAGTACCCCGTTGGGGACTCTTTCTTGCCTCAGCCAATGTCAGACAAAGTAAATAATTGTTTAACTTGTGGGAAAATAATACCTCATAAGGATTTCCATTCTTACTGCCTTCCTTGCTTAGGCCCAGACCACGACGTATCAGCTTGTTTAGCCTGTGCCTCCTTCAACCGATGGACTGTTAGACGTCGGTCGGAGTTTGCAGAAGAGTTTTTTGGATCCGCTTTTGCATATAAGATGCCGTCGGAGACTCAGACTACGCATTTGTTAAAAAAACGCAAGGAAAAGGACCGACACTCGCGGCCCACGGTTTCGGCTGAAACCACGGTTAGGCCTACTGCGAGTGTCTCGGTTTCGGCTGAAACCGAGTCCTCGGTTCTTACTTCTGCCGAAAACATACCTCCGACAACCGAGGCCAGAGCGGCCCCGGCTGAGTCGGCTTCTGAAATCTCTACCGAAGAAGCAAGTGCACAAGAATTGTCCGACACCATTCCATTGGACATTTCTACACCTGCACGTGGGGCAGCTAGGCCCCCTGCTTCTATGTCTATTAAGGCCTTCTCCAGGGCTAAAGCTGCCAAAATTTCAAAAGCTTTGTCTGTCAAATCTACTTCTCAGAGACCTTCCTCAAGTTCTCAGATGCTCAGCCTTGCTGAGGACCTTATATCTTTGATTAGGGGTTCCCAACCTCACCCAGACAGGGCCTCCCACCCTCCTCCTGACAAAAGGCCTAGGACTGAACCCCCTGAACCTCTCTCCTCTGATTACTCCTCGGATGGATCTGATTTATCAGACCATCAGGAAGGGCCATATTCACCTTATGAGGATTCAGATGCAGAAGACTCTATTCCTTCTGCCTCCCCTCCTGAAGAATTTTCCTTTGGGGAGATTTTACACTCAATGAGGGAACACTTTCAATGGCAGGGTCAGGATTTTTCTGATTCAAGAAAAAGATTAAGGACATTTTTACATTTGCCACAGCATAGGCCTTTAGCCATACCACCTGTGCTAACTGTAGTTGATGATGCATATAATGATGTCAGTTCTGCCCCTGATTCTCTTCCCCCGGCCCCTGCCAAACCTGACAGATATTACAGGGTCCTGGATTCTCACTTCCACTTGTATAAAGCCCATGCTGCAGACCCAGAAACTATTTCTCGGGGCCCAAAAGGTGTTGCAGCTGCCACTGCCAAAAACCCCCTCCCCTCTGAAAGAGAGTCAAGAGCATTAGAGAGATGGGGTAAAAAGGTTTATACATCTGCTACTCTTTCTGCCAGGGCATTAAACTGTCAATTCCACATGATACAGTACCAGGAATATTTGTTAGATCAGCTGAATAAAAAACTTTCTTCTCCTGAACCTTTAGATCGTAAGTCCCTTCAGGATTTGGTACACAACTCTCAGCAGGTCAGTAATCATTTCTTAAAATGTGGCTATGATGCACTGGAGGCTTCATTTAGATCAGCTATGACTGGGGCAGTAATTAGGAGGCATGCCTGGCTAAAAGAGCAATCCTTGCCAGACCATGTCATGGCTAAACTACTAGATGCTCCAATGGAGAAACAAAGTTTATTTGGCTCCCTTGCACAAGAGATTCTAAAGAAAGTGGAAGAAAAAGCAAAATCTGTGCAGACAGTAAAGGATTTTCTGCAGGTTCAACCTCCGAGGTTCAGCAGAAACTGGCCTTCAAAGAATTGGTCCTTTCCAGACACCTCCAGAGCACAGAGGGGCAGGAATAGACGCCAAAGAGGCAGAGGTCAATCAAAGGGTGCCTAAGGGGTCGTCAATGGCAGCCTGCCAACCAGAGGAGTACTGCCACAGCTGCAACTACATCCACTTCCACAGGACAGACACAATGACTTGACTCTGATTCCGCCTACCAGGGAACAACTGGAAGCACCCTTGGGCGGAAAGCTGGCTTTATTCTCGAAAAACTGGCATTGCATTACAAAAGACAAATGGACATTGCAAACAATAGACAAAAGGATACAGGTTTCACTTCCACACTTTACCAAAAAGGAGCGGAATGCCAAACCTTCCACCAAACCAGAAGCCAGAGGCTTTAAGACAAATCAACAATTTACTTAAGATGAAAGCAATAGAAAGGGTACCATCTATGGAACAAGGCCAAGGATTTTACTCCAGACTATTCCTTGTACCAAGAAAAGAAAACCAATGGAGGCCTATTCTCGACTTGTCCGCACTAAACACATATCTCATTGTGCCAAAATTCAAAATGCTGACCCTACAGCAACTTCTTCCCATGTTGGGCAAGGATTCTTGGCTGGTGACTCTAGATCTCAAGGAGGCATACCTGCATGTCCCTATATGACCAGATTGCAGAAGACACCTCAGATTTCTTGCAGGATCAGAGCATTATCAATTCTCAGCATTGCCCTTTGGCTTATCTACTGTGCCCAGAGTATTCACGAAATGCCTGGCATCAGTAATTGCACACTGCAGACTTAAGGGAATTCAAATCTACCCATACCTGGACGACTGCCTAATACAAGCGGACAACAAGACAAAACTAATAAAGGATTTGGCCTATGTCATACACCTGTTACAGGCCTTGGGATACACAGTCAACATCCAGAAGTCAAGACTAGTGCCATCCCAAAGGATAACCTTTTTGGGAGCGGATCTGGACACAATATCTCAGATGGCTTTTCTCACAGAAGAAAAACAAAAGCAACTCCCACACTACTTCATGGCTCTGACAAGACAAACTCAGCTTACTGCAAGGAAAGTCCTGCAGGCCTTGGGTTACATGGCATCCTGCATAATCTTGATCCCGCATGCCAGGCTGCATATGAGGAAATTACAATGGTACCTAAGGAATGTATGGTCTCAACACAGGCACAGTCTAGAAACCATGATACCAATCATTCCATGCCTGAAAAAGGAATTCTTGTGATGGGCTCAGGCCTGCCAGTCCAACAGAGGGTTGCCTTTCAACAAACCACAACCAAGGCAGACCATCACCACGGACGCCTCAGACCTAGGATGGGGAGCACACATGGAGGACAAGTGTATCCAAGGCCTATGGTCTCAAGACCAGCTAAACTTGCACATAAACCTAAAGGAGATGCTGGCAGTGAAGCATGCAATCGAGGCTTTCAAACCATTCCTCCAGCAAGGACATCTGCTGATAAGGACAGACAATACCACAGTCATGTGGTACATAAACAAACAGGGAGGCACGCATTCCTACCCTTTATGCCGGATGACAATGGATCTGTGGAACCTAGGCCTGAATCTCAACATCCAGCTGCAGGCCAAATTCGTTCCAGGAAAAGAGAATTCTCTAGCAGACAGCTTAAGCAGAACTACCACGGATGCTCATGAATGGATGCTGCATCCAGACATCTTCAAACTCATAACAAACAAATGAGGAATGCCAGAGATAGACCTGTTCGCCTCCCCACTCAACCACCAACTGAAGAAATTCTGCTCAAGGATATACCACCCACAAGCCTGGAGGGTGGACTCTCTCTCTTTCAGCTTGAATGCCCTAACAGTGTATGCATTCCCACCTCTCCCATTGCTGTACAACGTTCTACTGAAGATCAGGGAGGAACAGCCACAGGTGATACTAATAGCTCCAGACTGGCCAAGGCAGCACTGGTATCCGCTACTGAGAAGCATGTCTCGGGCGAACTCATGGCCTCTACCACTATGGCCTCTTCTTCTAACGCAGAACAACTTCAAGACCCTGCATCCAAACTTGAAAACACTGCAGCTAACTGCCTGGAAAATTGTTTAAAACAAAACCAAACTGTCTTATCCCAGAGGGTCAAGGACATTATCCTGGAGGCTCGCAGACCCTCCACAAGGCAGACATACGCAGCTAAATGGAAGAGATTCCTCATTTGGAGCACATCAAAGGGTACAGATGTCACACTGGCAAACCTAGCACACATCCTAGAATACTTAGCAGAACTGTTCCACAATGGCCTGTCCTATTCTTTCATTAAGATTCATGCTTCAGCAATTTCAGCAGAGTACAATATGGATCCTCCTATCTTTTCTCACCCTCTCCTCAGACAATTTTTAAGAGAGATCAAAAATGTAAAACCTCCAAGGAGACCCCCTCTGCCTGCATGGGATCTCAATTTTGTGCTGGAAAAATTAACACTACCCCCTTTCGAAACAGCAGCATCAGCAGACTTACAGTTTTTATCTTGGAAAACTGCTTTCCTTCTGGCAATCACTTCAGCAAGAAGAGTATCCGAGTTACAGGCATTAATGGCAGTGCAGCCTTTCCTTATTTTTCACCAGGATAGAGTGTCTCTGATAACCAGTCCTACTTTCATGCCAAAGGTGGTATCCAGGGTATCCTTGAACCAAGCTATTCATTTGCCTACGTTCTTCCCTAACCCACAGAACAAGGGGGAAAGACTATTGCACAGCTTGGATGTACACAGACAACTACGCTACTATCTGGACAGAACTAAAACCAACAGAAAAACTGACCAACTTTTTGTAGCATATGCAACTGGAGTGCAAGGAAAAGCAATTTCCAAACAGACAATTTCAAAATGGATAGGAAATTGCATTCGTTTTTGCTACTCTTTTCATGGAAAGACACCTCCTGAAAATATCAGACCTCTTTCCACAAGAGCCACAGCCACCACTACAGCTTTCCTACGAGGGGTGGCTACCAAGGACATTTTAGAAGCTGCTACTTGGAGCTCCGTGCATACATTTGCCAAGCATTACAATCTACCTTTATACTCCAGATCCCGAGCAGGTTTTGCAACTGCAGTTTTACAGGGGATCTTAACTACACCATCCTTATCTTAGTACCTCCTCCCCCAGTTTGGCTATGGTATTCTACCCATATGTTATGACTGCAGATGCATCCTTGAAGGACATAGTACAGTTTTGTACCTACCATAAATGTGGATGTCCGATAGGTATGCATCTGCAGTCAGGATTACCCACCCTCCTTCCCCTCTGTGGTATTCCTAGGGTGCTTACCCCTCTTTCAGCTAACTGGGGGAATCTATTATGGTGTATTTGTTTGTATGTATATATGTATATATATGTATATATATATATATATATATATATATATATATATATATATATATTGTTTGCTGCTATTTGGAATTTTCAACTTTTCTCCAAATTTAGCCTTCCTAGAGGGCACCTGGCATCTGGGGCAAGAAACACTGAGGAAAATGGCGTCGGCTGATGCCTTTATACCCCAGAAGCTCTGACATCGGGGAAAGTGCGACATCAGCCGAGGCCAGACCCAGACTTTGGAATCCGGCCGACCGAAGGGCTGCCTGAGGCAGGACAACCCATATGTTATGACTGCAGATGCATACCTATCGGACATCTACATTTATGGTAGGTACAAAACTGTACTTTTTTTACTTCTCTTGGCCGACCTTATTCAAATAAGTACCCTTGTGGGTTTTTCTATTTTATTTACTTTTTTTAGACGTATGTCATCTAGGAAGGGAAAATGTGCCTTCCACATAAGGACACGCACAATCAGTGTTTATTTTGTTTAGGGGCAGGTAACGATTATAAGAACTGTGATATTTGTCAATCCTTTGTCCCCAAAACCCTTAGATGCAGTCTGTCGGCTCTAAATCTCTGCTTGGAGAACCAGCATCTCTGAAGTTTGGCATCCTGTATGGAGGGCAGAGTGGGCAACTCCAATGAGCCGCCAAGGAAGAAGGCTAAAAAAGTTAGGCCTGATGTCCAAGCTGCGCCTCAGGTGCCCAGTGAAATTCTAGAGGCAAATGTCAGCCCAGAATCATTCCGGACTTCGGATGTTCTACTGTTACCGCAAACTGGAATGGAAGCTGGTGCAGTGGATACCCAGAGTTCGTTCGATGAGGCCTTACAGCCATCAGCTCCTGATAGTGAGGGGGAACCACGGCTCGTGGCATCGGAGGGGCCTTCCAGTCCTTTGCCATCCACTCAAACGTCTGCATCTAGGCCTTCTACTGCCCCGATTACTTTAAAAAGGAAACAAAAAATAAACACTGGGTAATAAGCCTGCCCCAGCTTGGGAAGCATTCTCACAGTCTCTCTTCAAGGCCTTTCAGGTACTCCAGGCAGAAGAAGAAGAGTCAATCACTCCTGACTCCCCTGGACAGGATTTCTGTTTTGGGGATACTATTTACCTACTTAGACAGTATTTCAAGTGGGAAGTATCAGTTGTTTCAGACACCAAGAAAATATATTTTAAACTACTCCAGATGGAGCAACCCTCACCATCTGCTTTCCCGCCTTTACTCCCAGCATACCAGGATGCTTTCTTAGCTGCTTCCCAGAGCCCTGAGTCACAGCCTCCGGCTAACAAGAGACCAGACAGATTCTATAAGGTTTCTGAAAAAAGAGCAGTACCTTTTTAAGAATCCGCCAGCAGACCCTGCTGTTATTGTAGTCTCAGCTGACAAGTCTTCCAGGCAGGCTTCCTTCATCTTCCTTATTTCCCACTGACAAAGACAGGAAATTCATGGATAGATTGGGAAAGAAGATTTATACATCCTCTACCTTGGCCATAAGAGCACGTAATTACCAGATTCATATGGCCAAGTTTGCTCTAGAATCCTTGACTAAGGCCTCTACTTTGCCGTCAGACATTCCTGACTCTCCAACTAAGGCTCAACTGAATACCCTTCTATCCACAGTATCCCATGACAAGACATTCTGTTAAGTGCAGCTGTGATGCTGTTGAAGCTTCTTCCAAATCAGCTGCTTCTGGTTCAGTTCGTAGGAGGTTTTCATTGTTGAGACTACAACCACTGCCTTTGGATGTCTAGGCTAAATTGTTAGATGCCTCTTTAGACAATTCAGCACTCTTTGCAGCTGCCTCTTCACAGTTACTCAAATCACTGCAGGAAAAAGTGAAAGACTTACAGAATCTGAAACATTTATCGGTTTCACCTGTTCCCAGATTCCATAGGAACTATCCCCAAAAGCCTATCTTTGTCAGAAGGCAGCCTTCCCACGCCTCTGCTACCTAGTCAAGGGGATGGAAACAAACAAGGAGACAAACTGTCCCTAGATCTTCCTCCTCTTTCACACCTCCTTCATTTCGGAGGCAGCCAGACCCAGATTGAGCTCCTCCACTGTGACTCTTCCCTTACCCACCTCCACCCCTCTCTCTCTACGCCTAACCCTATTCCTACCCTCCTGGCAGAAAATAACCAGGTGGGTGCTCTCCATCATCAAGACAGGATACTTGATGACATGGTGGGCATCTCCACCATTCCACGGAGTTCCACAACCACCATCCAGTCAGCTTCTATTTCCCACTATCCTGAGCCAACTCCATTCTCAGGGCAGTATAGAACAAGTACCTGAGGAACAAGTAGCCAAGGAGTTTTACTCAAGAATGTTTTTGGTTCCAGGAAAAGATGGTCCTTGGAGACCCATACTCGACCTTTCTTACCTCAGTCTCTTCTTCAATATGCCTACCTTAAAAATGCTCACATTACATCACCACCTTCCCCTTGTTCCTAAACAAGCCTTCATGGTCTGCTTGGATCTGAAGGATGCCTGTCTACATACCCCTGTTCACCCCACTTACAGAAAATGTCTTCATTTCTCAGTGGGTTCCTCACATTTTCAATTTACTGCTTTACCCTTTGGGCCCTCCACAGCACCAACAGTATTCACCAAATGTCTTGCCTCAGTCATTGCATATTGCAGATAATTTATCATTATCTGGACGACCTTTTGATCCTACATCAAGATCCTCGCACCCTGTCTCAACACCTGGACTTGGTTTGCAGGATCCTACAGAATCTAGGCTTCACTGTAAACTGCCTAAAGTCTCAAATGACTCCCTCACAAGACCTAGTTTTCCTGTGGTACATAATATGGACAGATTTGATGTCAGTGTTTGTCCCAACACAGAAAGTGGAGTCTCTCATCCAGTTTTTCAAAACCCTACTACCACTATCATCCATCTCAGCCAGAGAATTCTGGGATTTTTGGCATCCTTGATTCCAGTGATCTCTCTAGCCAGGATGCACATGAGGAAGTTTCAGTGGGTACTGAGAAATTCTTGGAACCAAAACTCTCACTCCTTGGAAACAAGTCTTCCTCTTCCTCCATGCTTATAAAAGCAACTCAGCTGGTGGATTTCAACTATCACCCTGAATCAAAGATTCCTCCATCCGCAGAGCCTCTTTACACATTTGCATCAGACCTAGGTTGGGGGGCAGTTTTTTCACAGTACCAGAATCCAGCACAAAGTGCAGGGAAAATGGTCCATTCCAGAAAGAAAGGACCACATCAACCTAAAGGCGTTAAGGGCCCTCTTCCTGGCAATGCAGGCCTTTCAACAGATTCTTCTGCCAGGCACATTAAAGGTCATCACAGACAATATGACATGGAGGAACAAAGTCCTATCCTCTTTGCAGCATTGCTGTTCATATTTGGTCCCTGGCAACAGCACTACAGATTAATTTACAGGCAGTTTACATTCCATCAGAAGACAGTGTGATGGCAGACACCCTGAGCAGGACATTATCACCCTCCCACGAATGGATGCTTCACCGGGAGGTGTTTTTGGATCTAGTTCACAGGTGGGTTACTCCTCAAGTAGATCTGTTTGCTTCCACCCGGAACAGACAGGTACCACTCTATTGCACAAGGCTTCACCATCCTCAAGCCTGGAAATTGGACGCCTTCTCATTTTCATAGGAGGGAATGTTCCTTTATGCTTTCCTCCCATTTCCTTTGATTCACAAAGTCCTCCTGAAAATACAGGAGGACAAACCAAAAACCCTGTGGCCACTCCCTTGGCCAAGACAACATCGGTTTCCCCTTCTTTTCCTTTTAGCCTAGGGCAATCACCAGAGGTTACCCCACCGCTTCGACCTAGTCACATAAGGCAAAGGGTCTCGTATTCATCCCCACCTTGTCAACCTCAGTCTTACAGTGTGGGTGATCGAGTTCTAATCCCCTTCAGGCACCTATACTCTAAGGACGTACTCATTGTTCTGCAGGAGGGCAGGAAACCAAGTACTAGGAGAAATTATTTACTTAATTGGAAAAGATTCTCCTATTGGTGCCTTAAGAGTAAACATGACCCATTTAAAGCCTCAGTTCCAGTGGTCCTTTCCTACCTCTGTGAGTTGCTGCATTCAGGGTTGACTTATTATTCACTGAAAGTGCATCTCTCTGCTGTTTCTGCTTGCCTTCCCTTGACTCCTCCTCTGGGGTCCAGGTTAGATGTCAAGCTGTTTCTAAAAGAGGTCTTTCACTTCAGACCTCCTCAAAAGCCCATTCCCCCACCTTGGGATCTTAACTTTTTGCTGGAAAACGTACACTAGCTCCCTTTGAGCCAGCCCATTCTTCTTCTCTTAAATTCTGTACTTGGAAAACAGTTTTGTTAGTAGTTCTCAATGCCAGGAGGGTCTCAGAAATACAAGCCCTCATGGATTTACCTCCCTAGCTTGTTTTCCATAAGGATAGGTTTTCCCTTAGAACTAACCCCTCCTTCATGCCCAAGGTAGTTCATGAACTATCCCTAAACCAGACAATAAACCTGCCTGGCTTCTACCCTCAGCTTCAGAATTTCTCAGAAAGGACCTTGCATTCCTTGGATGTTCATAGGCAATTGAGGTTCTACCTAGACAAGACCAAACCCTTCAGGCAATCAAATCAACTATTTGTGTCCTTTCATCGTAGAGCCCTAGGTAAGGCTGTGTCAAAACAGACAATTTCTGGATTTCTAAGGATATTGCCTTTTGCTATTCCTTTCATGGAAAGCAATTGGGTTCATCCGTCAAGGCCCATTCCACCAGAGTTGCTTCTTTATATCTTTGCAATATCCTTTGTAAATTTTTTTGATTTTCTGGAAAATCACCACTGATTATCGTTTGTCAGTAATGTCAGACAGAGTTTCATACTAATTGTTCAGAAAATGTATGCTGATGTAAAACTTATTACTTAACTTTTTAAGTGAATTAAAGCAGTAATTAAATTTTGCCCTTTATTTTGGGGTCTTTGTAGTGGTCATACTGAATTGGAAATATTTTTGAGGCAGAGGAGTTTAATACTTGTTCCTGTTGAGTTAAATGGTCTTTTGATGAATCATTTTACCTGCAGGTTTTGAGGCAAGTGATGTGACTGTTCAAGTGGTAGTCATACTGTCCCTTGGTGTATGTTCAGCTTTTTAATTTCTTCTGTGTTTAAGGAGAAGTGTCTTATACTATAACAATAATGGGATTATTGGGTGGTTGGTACTGTTTGACCCCCACCACCACCACTACCACTATTTTAAATGGGTGCTGCGTCAGTTCAGATATCTGTACTGGTTTTACTGATTGAAGGTGGGGTAAGCACTTGGTTGTGCTGCACTTTATGCATATATGCTTGGGTAACTTGTCGCAGTTCAGTAAGAAAACATTTCTGGTTCAGCTCTGTAGTTATGCATCTGTTCACAGTACAAAGTATGCAGATTTGCGCATAATTATTTTGGATCTTCTGCTTTGATTTTTGTGATCCTCAGTGTAATTTTGAAGTTTGAGAGAGATGTTTTTCTTTGAGGTTTAGATCGATAGAGTTGTAAGCCTTCTTTGCAGTAGCAGGATTGTGGTCCATAAATGCTGATCTGGTCTGCTGGCAGTGATGGCAGGTTCAGTTTTGTTACTGGTCTGCTCTTCTGCTTGTTCGTGGTTAGAGGTGTATTACTTTACCACCGCAACTGGAACTCAGTTTAGTTAATTAGATCGATACATTTTTGGCTATTTGTAGTACAATAATGTTAAAGAATCTGATGTGATACTTAGTTAGTAGGTGTTAAACCATGGCCCCCCTTTGTTTCTGTGACTCCAACTTCTCTAAAACTACCACTGGCTGAAATTCAGCAGTGGCAGTGAAACAAACATAAAAAAACATTTTTTTTTTTTGAAGATGAGCAAGGCCCCCTGTATATATATTGACTGCATGGTTGCACAGCCATGGAGCAAAGAAAATGAATTGCAGCTGGAATGTAGGCATAAATTGTACTGGCAATGATTCCAAATGCAAATTATAATCAGGGACTGCAACTAAATCTGTTAAAGTCCTTGTCCACATGACACACACAAAATAGCGAAACCTTACTGGCCGTGGTGCACTCCAATTATATTTTACTTTCTGTGGAGAAATCTAAAATGGCATAGTCATTTTAGACTGCATCTCATAGGCCTGTTGGATTAGCCATCTGTCCTTCTGACACCTGTCTCTACCTGTATTTTATTTCACTTTGCACGTTTTGCTGAAGAATACATGACTGTGTGGCAGAGGATTCATGACTCCCCCTGGATTGATTCTCTAATGAAGACTACCCAAGTAGTTTGATTGCCTCCTAGTATTTACTTGTCTGGGGGTGCTTGAGTAAAATGTTAATGTTGTAGAAGTGTTGTTGGCATAGTTCTGAAAACTGTAGCCTAATGAAACCATATTGCAGAGGTCTTCTGGTTTAGTACTGTATGTCCTTCATTTTGTGATCTTGTGTTGTATTTGAAAGCTGTAAGTCAAGGTTTGGAAGTCTTCTGTTTGTGAAGGGGGAATGGGGATACAGTGCTGGGAAGGAACCCTCAGCCCCACCCATCCCTGGACTTTGTTTCCCAAACAAGGGAATTCTGTCAGGCAAAATGAAAATAAAGGTGTTGTGTTGATATATTGTGATGCTGTTTCTCATAATAAATGTACACTCTAAGTTTAAGTCTAGAAACCCTCCAGTAAGGAGAGGGAGAGAGTGGGATGATAAATGAAATGTTAACAAAACATTTTAAGTAACAAGGTATTACACAACAGTGCACATTCATTTTTTGTATTTTTTTTTTTTTTGTCCCTGTTGTCTACCGAATATCAGCCACCGGGAGTCGTGTCCCATTTATTCTCCATTAATGGAGAAGGCGTCAAACTGCAGGAGGCCATTATTTAGACAGCTATCAGGGATAGGGTTACCACCTGTCCCACGTTGCGAGGGACAGTCCCTCTTTAGGCAGTTGTGTCCTGCGAAAAATATCAAAAAATAGCAAATGTCCTGAGATTTCAGGACAAAAATATTTCCTAAGCTTTCTTTAATAGTTGCATAACACAGTTATTTTATGTATGAAACTTATATATGTTATGTGAAGTAGCATAAGCAATTCAAATGTTACTAGAATAAGCTTTTATTTGTGCAAAAAAGTAAAGTTATGTACAATGCACAGCCATAGGTATGTTTTGTCCTGGAAAATCTGACATTTCTACAGAACATGTCCCACTTTGGGCATTTGAAAAGGTGGCAACCCTAATCAGGGATGGTATAATATTTTGTTTTAAGTTATAATCCCTGCATGTATCTAGTGAAGCAATGGATACTAGACTAGAGGCCTGACAGCAACAGATGCTCACTAACTTTCACAAGGGATGTTCCCCTCCAGGCAGTTTTAACCCCCCCCCCCCTTCGCATACGTTAGTGTTGGTTTCTCCAGCGTCCTTCAGGAAAATCGTTGTAGCCATTGTGATCTTTCCCAAGAGGTGAGAAGACACTTCCCTTCACTTTTCTGCCTCCAGGGTCACTGCTTGAACCCTGATTGAATTGTTCACAGTTGAGGTTCTGTCCCTCTGTGTCACATACGTTGTTTCCTTATTTTAATATTGTTTGATGATTATGTATTGCTGTTTGGAAAAGCATAATGTTAAGAAAATGTTTCTAAGGTGTAGTAAAATTCACTGGTCCATGAATCATGAATTTCTTTTGTCTTTCTTTGTACGTAGGAATCAAATGAAGAAAAGTGTAGGCTTCTTAAGGAGCGGCTTGACAGTATATTTGCGATGAATGAAAGAAGATGTTGTAGATCACCAGTTTACGGTATGGACTTGGTGGAAATATGTTCCTCAATTAGTAGAAGAAAGATTCCGATGCGTGCCATTAAGAGTTCATGGAAATGGGCTGGTTTTGTAAACTGCAGAGCTGCGCAAGAACCTGAAGAAGTAGTGAGCATACAGTGTGAAACTTTAGGGCGTATGATCCTTTCTCTGGCTCAACGTGAAGAAGCATTGCAGCATACTGTTAAAAGGTAGTTCCTTCTTTGTATTTTTGCTTGTGCTGTATTCAGAATGTCTTTACTTTTCAGCAATCTGTGAAGACACCTGCAGGGCACAATGCATTCCAGAGTGTTTTGGGAGGCTGTTTTATTTCTCTTGCTTTCCCCTTATGCTCTTCTTGATTTAGCCCTCTTTTACTTTAACTATTATATCTCTCCTGAAAAGTACTGTGAGTAATGCCCTTCAAAGGTATATATTTTGTGTGTGCTAGTCGTTCTGTCTAGTTGCTTTTCCTTTTCTTTTATCTGTAGCTGACTGTTCCCGTACCACAGTATAATATAATTGGTCTGAGCCTTTCAGATTGCGGTTACATGATCTCTGCTAGGTCATTAAGACAACAGCAAGGGTAGCAGATGCTGTCTCTCTCTCTCTCTCTCTCCGTTTTGCAGGTGCTAGAAGTAGGATTTCTTAAGAGAGAAAAAAATCCTAACACTATATGTTGAAGGTGTGCAAAGCATCATCTGTAGTCTGTATAGTTTAGTCCAGCAATGGACCTTTATCAGGAGCTCACATCCTTTAATATAAAAATTGGAAAAAAAAAGCAGGAAATGATCATAAGCGTGTGTGTTTATACAAACTGGTGCTTCCTGTGCATCGTCCTTGCCCCTCACTTTAACATTTTGACACAATGATATTATAATACAGAGTAAAATATTCTTCAGAGTTTCATTTGGGGGGGGGCTAAGTTTTAAAAAATGTACTTTCAGATTGTGAAGGGATTTTTCTCGTTGCTTAACTAATGATAATTTATTTATTTATTTTTACATTTGTTTACCGGGATAGTCTGATCGGATGCAGGTCCATTTACAGCGGAGGCTCGGGGAGAAAAGCTCCATACAAGTACAATATGGTTAACATGTGTAATATAATTAACAATTAGAATCATAGGTAAAAGCAGAAAGAAGCAATGGCAACTTAGTGATGGCAACAGTCTGTTCATATTTTGCATTTTGCTATACAATTAACTTATTTAAACACATTGCCCTAAAACTATTTGTCAAGTGCCCTGTGCTACTTGTATTGTGATAGTTAATTCAGAACACTGTTTTTCCATTTTTTTGAGAAATAGTCTAAAATTTTGCAATTTGAGCTAAGTATTGAAAGAAAAGGTATTTATTGGTATGAACACCTGTTCTCTGTAATCTGTTATTTCCTGTGTTTGCTACTTGAAAAGCATTTTGCCATGAAAGTTCTTTACTTAGACTGTTTTGTTCTGGGTGTATATAAGTGGCACAACAATTGTAATAGAATCACCTCAATCATTATGTACAGTTTCAGTTCATGAGAATGGAATTTCATTTTTTTAACTAAACATAAATCAGTGTCTGTGGATATAGTAGCCCACATGGTAGGAATATGAACTCTGCTTGCAGCTGACATTTTTCTTAGAAGCAGAAATCATTAAGGGTTCCTAATCTTTTCTTTCAAGCATCTTATAAGCTTGCTGTGCAACTCATAACCATTTTCCATTTGATTAGATACTTGCATATTTTCAACCCCCTTATGTACGCCTTTCACTTTAATGCACTTATTTTTTGCAGATAACCCCCTTAGATAAGCCTTCTAACTCACTCCTTAATTTTTTACAGAGAACCCATACAATGAGTCAGAGTACCAAGAGGCAGTCCAGTCCTAGAGGATGCAGATAAATATGTATACCACCCTCCTATTTGGAGGTACTGAGGCATTTCTTTAGGGTGACTTAAAATATTTAATTGTTCTTTGGAGATCAGTAATACCTACTATAAATTATTTAAACATGGACTTGCATTTGTTCTTAGTAACAGTGGTGATATTGGTACTTGTCTTTCTTACAACGGCTTTGAATTTAAAACTGTTTTTAAGAACAATATGAATGATTCATTTCATGATGCCACAGGGCTGAAAAGAAAAAAAAGTATATTTAACCCTCCTTTACACCCAGTAGTGCACAGTTGTTTGAAAAAAAAGCATTAACATTAAATGTTTCACACTGAGCTAATCGGAGGAAGGGCACTGAGCAAACCTGGATCTGTAATATATAACATTAAGTATGCTGTTTTTTTGCTTATTTTTATGAATTATTTATAGCACTTTTATTGTCTGCTGCATACTTTTCTAGCTAGTTTCACTGTGTGTAAGGTATTAACTGGATATTGTCTACATTTTATTAAGCATCTGTTTGGGTTTTTTGTTCTGATTTCCTGCCAAGGAGTGTATCATATAACTTGTTTGCAGTTAAAAGTTTTCTCTAGAGTCTCCTTGCTCCTTTATCTGTTTAAAATTTTCATTTAAAGGCTCACTGCTGCTTTTCTGCTGTGATAGACATTTCTACAGTTTTTTTTCTACCTAAGTAGTGTGGGTATTGGTAGCATTGTCCATGTTCAGGCTTGTGTTTTGGGCCTAGTTGTTGTGGAGACTCTGTGTCTGAGCACATGTTCAAGGCCATCTTAGTTTAACCAAAGCCATACTGCATTTCAGTGAGAAGGGATTGTTTATGGTCATTGGCTGATTGGGGTTACCTGGAGTATGGCTTGGAGTAAGCACCTCATTGGTTCTTTCGAGCTTTTTTTTTAAAGTTGTTTCAGGTTTCAACTTTCTGTTACCTAAGAAGTTAACTTGTGAGCGTTTCTGCCATTTCACACTGAGTTAATTGGAGGAAGAGCACTGAGCAAACTCAGATCTGTAATATATAACATTAAGTACCCTGTTTTTTGCTTATTTTTACGAGTTATTTATAGCACTTTTATTGTCTGCTGCATACTTTTCTAGCTAGTTTCACTGTGTGTGAGGTATTAAATGGGTATTGTCTACATTTATTAAAGCATCTGTTTGGGTTTTTGTTCTGATTTCCTGCCAAGGAGTGTATCATATTGTTTCCCACTCTCCCTCCCTGTTGGTATCGTGTTCTTATACTTGGTGGCTTTGCAGTTGCACACTTCTACTGTAAATTTGATCTGGGACACTCCTCCCAATTTAGTGTCATTACCTCATTCTACCTAATCCAGGGATAACATTTGAGAAGGCCAACCCACTTAGTTTCTCCTCCTCCTTTCCCCTTTCCACTTTGCAAAAAAAAAAAAAAAAAAAGTTTTTGCTCCTCCTTTCCACTTTACAAACAAAAAATTCTCTAAGCTTGTTTCCTGCCTTTCCTGTAAGTCGTCTAGCCCAGATACAGATTTGCTGTATCCAGGACTGTTTGTAAGCTTTTGAGTCCCCAAGCCTTTCTGTGTTGGATGGAAGCCTTCTAGCTTAATTTTGTTTGTTAGAACTAGCCAGTTTTTTTTAGTTTCAGCACTCATATCTGTTTCTTTGAGCTCAGCACTTGTTCAGAACACGTTGTAAGCACTAAATAAGCTACAAGTTACTACAGCACTCAATTTTCACTTGTTTAGAGGAAAACAGTTTTTAGTACTTAATAAATAAGCACCTATCCAGGCATGTCTGAGGGTCAGCTCCCAGTGTTTTCTCCTGTCTACCTGATGAATCTGGGCATCTTGAGGCAATGCAGCAGTTGCCTCATGTACACAGACAACCCACTCCTCTTACCACCCAACACTACAACCTGTGAGAGATGCATTTATATAGCCAAACTGGAAGCAAAGCTCTCTTCATCCGAAACTGGACTAGACAGTCAGGAGGAGAAGGTAAACACTTGCACCACACCACACTCATCACATAGTCCCTCAAAACCTACACCACCAAAACACACACATACATAGATACACAAAGCACACACCTACATTCACACAGGCTCTCAATAACAATCTACCCAAGCAACCTCCACCCCCAACACAACCCAACACTCAGTGTGCCACTCAACCACAGCCCATAAGGCATAACAACATACCCAACATTCTAGTCATAGGTGACTCTATAGTCAGACACACTGATGTTCCACTCACCAGGCTAAACAAGGAGAAAGTTGCTGTCAGCTGCCTGTCGGGTGCCAGGATCCGCCACATAATGCACACCCTCAGGTCACTCCACAACAAGTACAAATATGACTCTGTCATTGTCCATGTTGTTGTGAATGACCTGCGATGTACCTCCATGGACTACATGAGACATGGAGGAACTGTCCGATTTTGTAACCCTTGCAGGTATGACCCTAGCCCTTAGTAGCATTCTGCCATCACCCAGAATTATACCACAGTACAAGGACACAATGATTGACTTCAACAATTAGCTAAGTTTCTGGTGTCATTCTAAGGGAATCCAGTATCTGTCTGCCTGGGATGACATGATCGACAAACCACAATGCTTTGCGAGAGATGGCCTGCACCTGTCGCCCTTGGCTTTCCGGATACTGACTAAGGCTCTTGCCACCCCAATAGTGCCTTTTTTTGGCAAGGTTCAAATGACAAATTCACCACCATAATGGGTACAAGCAAGCAAAATCTGGGGGTAATGCTATTTAGTGCTAGAAGGTTAAAACTCAAAATGCACTCACTCGAAGCACTCCTTAAAATGGGGAACATCGACATCTGTGCAGTGAAAGAGACCTGGTTCAAGGCTCCAGAGAGCACCCCTGCATAACCAGGCTATAATTCATACCACACCTTTCGGCCACCTAACCTGGACCAGAACATTAAAGGCGGAGGAGTGTCCATACTCATTAAGGATATCCACACCTCCAGGCTAGTTGCTCAGCATAATTCATGTGAGATTATCCAAGTGCAACTAACTCTGGGCAAGACTGCAATCCAAATTCTAGCTTGCTACAGATCCCCCACCATGTCCCAGGATTCCCACTCCTCATTTTTGATACACTGGAAAATATTAGGGTGCAACCTAACACCCTAATAATGGGCGATATCAACTACCCCACCATTAACTGGGAAAACTACTCATGTACCAGCTGTTGTGGTCAATGTTTTCTGGAATTCATAAATTCCAACACCTTGGATCAACTTATCCACACCCCCACCAGGGGCAGCAATGTTTTAGACCTGGTCATTACCAACATGGGCAACCAGTGTTCCACACCAGAGGTCAGTTCCTCGTTGGTCAGATCCAACCACAAACGGATCACCCTAGACATCCACATCCCACCCCCACCTTCCATTAGGGAAACCACCTTAAAACATTTCTCCAAAGCCAACTTCATGCTTCTTAAGACAGAAGTGGAAAACTTCATGACACCCATGCTGACGAACAGTAGAGGTACGACTGCTGAATCCTACACAAATGCACTTTATAAGCACTTACACAAGTGTATGGATCGTGCAATCCCTAACCAAACCAAGATGCTATCCTCCAAAAAAATGAATCCAATCTGGTGGTCCCCTGCCATAAACAAACTCGACAACAGAAGAAAGAAACTATTGCAAAAAAGAGTAAAATCCCCTGATGGGAGGAACTCCCCTGGTCAGCATCAGTAAGAAGCTGAGATCCCTTATAAAATCCTCCAAAGCTAGTTACGAAAACAAAATCGCCACTGATTTTAAAGACAACAACAAAGCATTCTCTAGCTATGTCAAAAATCTCGATGGCAACACTCAGATCTGCTCTGAGTTGCAGCACAATGGCACTAAATATACAGAACCAACTGATATTGCCAACATCCTGGCAGATAGGCTCAGTGCTAACTTTACCCCCCCCCCCCCCCCCTCATCCCCTAAAGGGCCCATCTCTATACCGGAAGAATGCAAAGTTCCTGTAATCGCAGCCGCACAGGTAAAAAAAACACTCTCCAAAGCCAAGAGCACAGCATCCATGGGACCTGACAACATCCCAGGTTGCGTTCTACACGAACTGCAGAACAAATTGGCAGCCCAAGTATGTACTATGTTCAATCATAGCCTGACCTCAGACTTTGTGCCCACTGAATGGCACATAGCAATGGTTATCCCATTCCACAGAGGGGTAGCCACCACGAACCCCGGGAAATGCTGCCCCATTAGCCTGATGAGCCTGGTCTGCAAGGCTATGGAACATATCGTTATGGAACTTATAAACAATGACAGTGGTAATCTCCAAACTCTGGACCCTACCCAGTTTGGGTTTGTGAAAGGCAGATCATGTCTCCTAAACCTGATAGACTTCTTTGAAGCAGTCACCAAAGCTGTAGATGAGGGTAAGGTGGTTCACACAGCCTATCTAGATCTCGCCAAGGCTTTTGACACCATCCCCCACTCTGGAATTATACATATACTCACTAACCTAGGTATGAATCCCTATGTCACAAGATGGGTTGCCAACTGGCTCACTGACAGAACCCACACTGTGAACGTAGGAGACACCAAATCCAACTTCAGACCAGTGACAAGTGGAGTACCACAGGGTTCAGTCCTGGGTCCTCTCCTGCTTGGTATCTACTTCTCTGAAGTACAGGCTAACACAGAAGGTCTTTGGCTAATGAAGTTCTCAGATGATTGCAAACTAGGAGCCATAATCAAAACTCCTAATGATGTGGACATCCTACAAAAGGGCCTCACTGAGACAGATGCCTGGTGTCAAAGCCATGGCCTCAAGCTCAGTGCCAAAATGTGCATTGTCATCCCTTTTGGTAAAAACTCTATACCCATGAACTACCACATAGGCGGTAGTCGTGATAAGTGACCTTGGGACACAGGTGGACAGTAGTCTCTACTTTGATAATCACATTGCCACAGTAGTCCGGAAATCTTTCTACGTGGCACACCTCATCACAAAAGGTTTCTCATCCAGGAAAAAAAGAGGTCATTAGACACATTATAGAATTATTAGACACATTATAGAATACAATGCCCCTTTTGGTATATACCTCACAAGACCTCTACAACAACTGGAAAGGCGTAGAAATACCTCACAAAGATTATTACCGGCCTCAAACAGATGCCCTACCCAGACTGTCTCAAAAAACTCCAGCTTTACTCCGTCGCATATCGCCTGCTCAGGGGCGATTTCTGCCTAACATACAAAGCTATGTCAAACCCAGAGCTGTTGGACATGCTCCACTTAAAAAAATCCCAATCCCTTTGAGCTACACGCTCTAGGGACCTAAACCTTATCACCACAATAAACAGAACATGCTGGAGGGATAGATTCCTGTCCCAGAGACTTCCCATACTTTGGAACAAACTACCTATTTATATCAAACAAAGCTCCTCATTAGCACTTTTCAAGAAAAATCTTGATGATTGGATGGGAGATGGGAAATTCACCCCGGGGATCACTTCTGTGGCTCTGCTCAACAGGGGCACAGGAAAATAATTTTCTTGGGTGGCAAAAGCCAGGGTACCATTTGGCTAGGCTTGTATAGGCCCTAGGGCCAATAGCCTAGTACCTACCTATGAACCTTTGAAGAACCATGATACATAAGATAATGGGATATTTCAGTGCAATTACTGAACACATTTTACTTCAGAATCTCATGGCTGATAAAAAAAAAAAATCAGATTGAGACCGGACAAAGGTGATCACTTGTAATACATCAAAATGTATTTTGTTGCAAAAAGAGTTTATTTATGATGTGGTTTTAATTAATGAAGTTAATTTAGTTTATAAGAAATTGAAGTTGATAATTTATGACCTATGTATGCAAGAGCAACTAACTGCTGAAGTCTATGGGTTTCTTTAAAATTGACAAGCCAGACCTGTTCATCATCATCATCATCATCATCAGCAGCAGCAGCAACAACAACCCCCTTTTTCCCATTTTCTGTATGGGGATTGGGGTGTCATGTCAGCTTTTGCCATCTCTCTCTGTTCAATGCCACTCTCCCTTTGACATTCAGTCCTGACTGTCGCAGGTGTTTTTTCACGCAATCCATCCACCTCTTTGCTGGGCACCCTCGTTTTCTCTTTCCTTCTTACTATCTGTCCCAAGTCGTCCTCATCAGATTGTCTTCTGCTTTTCTGCACATGTGCCCAAACCATCACAATCTGTTCCCTGTGACATTTTCTGCAATTGGAGCTACTTGGGCTTCTGCTCTTATGTCCTCATTTCTTCATCTGTCCCATAGTTTGCATTCTGCCACTTGTTTCTGGCACTTCATCTCCATCATGTCTAGTTTCCTCAGCTGCTCTGCCTTCACCGTTCAAATTTCTGTACCATACGGTAGCATTGGTCACACTGTTGTTTTCCACTCCTTACTTTTTAGCTTCTTTGGCATTCATCTGTCATATACTACATCCGACACCTTGTGCCAGTTGTTGCAACCCCTCTGATTCTAGCTTTGACCTCCTTATTCAAACTTCCCTTCTCCTCAAGTACCCTCCCCAGATATTTGAAGCTGTTAACCTGCTCCACTATTTTTCCTTGTATGTCAGTTTTCAGCCTCTTCTGATTTCTCTGGTTTGCTGCCATTACAACTTTCTTATCTGTACTCATTTTCATCCTATGTGCCTTCAGTTTTGTATTTTGTTCCACTATCCTTTGCTGAAATTCTGACTCAGAGTCTGCCTGTAATGCCAGGTCATCTTCATACAACAGCTTTATTGATCTGTCTCCGACCTGTTTTCTAATGTAGTCCATCACTAGTATGAACAGCAGTGGGCTCAGATCTGAACCCTGATGCATACCCACTTCGACTGGGAAACCCCACTGTGAGACTGAATACTGTTCATGCATAAGTCATTGGGTGCTTGTACATAACTTTTTCTATTTCTACCAGTGTTTGAGACTTGATACCACCACAAGACTGCCCATATCAGCTTTTGTAGGACGTTTTTCCCTCCAAGTCTAGGAATGCCCATTTAGACTCTATCCTGATCTCTAGCTTCTTAACTGTCTGACTCACTGCAAACATTGGGTCAGTTGTGCTGCATCCTGATCTGAATCTGAACTGCTCATCTCCCATCTTACTTTCAGCTACTTTCCATAGTCATTTCTTAGTCACCCTCTCTTGAACTTTGATGCAATGTAACAGGAGTTTGATACTTCTCCCACAGTTGTAAATGTTTCCTTTGTTTGTGAACACTGGTGGTAGTATGCTTATTCTCTAGTCATCTGGGATACTCCTTTCTCTCCACTCTACTGCGAGTACCCTTAGCAGCCATTTCTCCCCTGTCTCACCCAAACTTTATATCATATCTGCTGTAACCTCATATGAGCCTGCTGCTTTCCCCAACTTCACTTTCCTTAGTGCTGTTCTTACTACTTCTATGATGGGCTATATATATTGATACCTTTTCAATATGTTACATTCCCACATGATGAAATATTTGAGTTTTTTTGGCTATCCTGAATAGTATGTTTATGGATAACATTGTATTAATAGTTGCTGTTGTAGATCCTTTTAGTGCCATTCCACATGATATAAGTTAGGTATGCTTTAATGAAATGTTATTTCTGTGGTGATTTTTTTTTCTAACATTTTCTGAATTTAATATTTTAAATTGATTTATAGAATCCATTAAAAAAGTTATATATTTGATGGAGAGGAAATTTCAAGGGTAGCAATGGGGGGCAGCTTGTGCTTCAGTTTTTGTCAATGTAACGTTATGTGGCATTGGGAATAATTTATTGAAATTACGATGAGTTTTAGTTTTTTATGCAAGATTTTTAGATGCTGTGACAGTGCCAGCCCAGCTATCTGGAATTTTGTAAATAATAGTGTCAGTTGTGAATATTAATATGATTCATATGCTTGTCTTACAAATGTAAGAGAACTATATGTTATATGTATGTTAAACTTCTGGTGCAGAAGTGTGTGTTGGACAGGGTTTGTACAGTACTGAGCTTCAAGGATGTGTCCACAGTGTACCCTGCTGGAAAAAAACAGAAATGTATATAAACTATATACCTGTGCAAATGTATGTTTTAATAGTAGAAAGGAGACAGGATGTCTAGAACTAGGGTGGCTTCTGCATTGTTTTGTAAGCATTTTTATTATGTTATGACTTCCAAGTTCTGCAAACTTCTGTGCAATGTTAAAATTCTGTTATCTGTTTAGCCTGGGAACTGAAGGTGACAGTGATGTCATCCAAGCTAACCCACCAGTCATGTTTATTATTAATTTAAGAACTCTCTCAAGAGACAGACTGAGCATTTTGTATCTTGTCTTGGACCTAGAAACATCCACTCAGCACTTCTGCCTGCGTGTTGTCTGTAATTAAGACTTGGGGCATAGTATCTCTTAGATATAGATAGGAATATTGTAAAGATTATTTTAGATGTTTTCTGTATTTATTTGCGACTGTCCTGCAATGTTGTTTTAAAATATTTCCTGTGATTTTGAACTCTGTAGTTACTGTGTTGTTTGAGTATTGTTTGGTTGTTTTATTATTTATTATTAAATATTTTTAAACCTATCTTTCTGGCTGATATTTGTGAGACACATTTAAGCTCTTAAAGTACTTGCATATGTATTTGGTGACACTGTACAGGCCACCCCTAAATAGCTTTGCTCTTGGTCAGATTACCATTTGGATTAATAGTAACATTACACAGTAGGATTGGTCACCTTTTGCAAGGGCCTTATAGTAGTGATAAGTAGGGTGGCTGGTGGCAGCTGATACTACCTTGGTGTCTGTCCAGAAGGGGACATAGCTAGTAAGTCTGTGCCAGCTTTTCCCAGGTATGTGTGTGGGTGTTTGTATATCAACCAGATCTCAAAAGTGTGCGTGTGCGTGTGTGTGTGTGTGTGTGTGTGTGTGTGTGTGTGTGTGTGTGTGTGTGTGTGTGTCAGCTACTTGGGCAGGGACACAAAGCACTGGTTAGACAGAGAGGGTGCTGCTGGTCTTAGCTTGGCCCCTCGGCTGAGATCTTAACCCTGTAGTTGTGCCGGGGGGGGGGGGGCTTATTGGGGATCTGGAGAAAGAGGTAGAAACCAGCCCCTGACTGACTGTACTCTGTGGGCTCTTAAAGGAAATTGCACTTTACTGTGTGTGTGTACTTGTCATCCTCCCATTGTGTATGTCCCTCGCTGTTGCCATTTGTGAGGATTGAGGCTCCTTGATTACTGGGCCAGTGCAGGGGCATCACAGATGCTGAGTTATTTTATAGAATAATTCGAAAGCATATTAAATTTTTTAGCTATATTAATTTTACTAAAAAAAAAATTTAAATTTACATGTGAATATTCTAGAAACTGGATGCACAATTCAGATATCCTTGTTGGTATAGAAGCAGATGATAGAATATTTACTGCAACTGTATGTAGAAAGGCTACATATTCCAATAGTTATTTACATTTTAGGAGCTGTCATCCATGCCACGAGAAAAGGAGCTTGTTTACGGGTACATGGTATCTACTGAGACAGTGTTTATGGAAGAAATTAATTTAGTGATTTTTTTTCAAAGGGACTACCTGCTGGATTTATTAAGTGAATTGCAAGGAGAAATGTGCTGTAAATGAAGTGAAGGGTATATGTGATGTCCTTCTATTCAATGTTGCAATATTCTTTAAATATGGGTTGTATTCTGCTATCGACCCGATGCCCAGCTTCTGTACAAAAGCTTCAAGCTACTGCCTGTACGTGGGACGTCACACGTAGGCTCAGGGAACATCAGCCATAAAAGGAATGTCTGCATATACCATCCTCAGAACATTTCTGCCGCCATTTGGAAAGTTTAACTCGTACATTCAGTCTGCCATTGGAATCTGCGTTTTGTTCCCCAGCTAAAGATAAGCACCCCATTGGGGACTTATTTGCTTGCTTCTGCCTTTCGTTATTGTTAATGTCTTCCAGAAAGGGCAAGTGTAGGAGTAGAAGCCAAATTCCTCATAAGGATAGTCATGAGATGTGTTCGTTTTGTTTAGGGCCTACCCACTACCATTGGTCCTGTTCTGTCTGTCAGGCCTTTGTCCCCAAAACCTTGCGTAGTCGTCTGTCTGCTTTAAACTTGTATCTTGAAAACCAGAGGCTTAAACGTCTGGCAAGGGAATCAACGGAGGGTTCCACGAGTTCCTCTGAGCCATCTGTGAAGAGGAAGGTGGCCAAAGCTAGGTATGAATCCTGTTTGGCTGCACCTTATCTCTCTGAGGTACCCCTTGAGGTTGGTGAAAACCCAGAGGTAGGGTCCATCTGTCAGTCGGGAACCACATTGAAGGCCATAAGTAGTGTAGATTCAAGCATGTCTGAGGCCATGTAGATGTCTGGTTCGGACGATGTGAGGGAACCACTGTAAGATTATGTTCAACAATATATTAAGGTTGAAAGTAACTTTGCTACAGATATGCAACATAAATAAGGAATAAGATAAAGCTTGCTTAAATGTAGAAATAGAGTTTAGTAATATGCGATTGGCATCCATACTAAATGACTTTGGCTTAAAAAAATAAGGAACTTACTTATGAGTGTATTTCACACATATCAAGAAAGCTGACTTCTTACAGACATGACAAGAATGTAATTTGCTTTCTTTAAAGAACTGACAACAGGACATGTTTTTCTAAGAAAGTTTAAAAATGTGCTTTTGTAATCCACAAGGCATTTCCTTGAAGACAGTTTAGTTATCAGCATTTGCACAAGAACAGATGTGTCAGCATTTGCGTCATCAAGGCAGTATCTTTCCAAAACCAAGAGGGTGTGTGTTTAACTAAAAATATATATAAAGTCTAGTTATGTTAGGGGTACTGGTAGGGACACATTTTGTCCTGAGGTAAATGTTATATCTCTGACATCATCTGTACTATATGAGAAGTAAAGTAGAACATTTTCTGAAGCTGTAACAGAAGTACTTGTGGTTTATTATAAAAGTTACTGGTTACTGCTCTTAAAGACAGGTGCTGCAAAGTATATTCTCTCATCAGTGTATATTCTGCAAGTTTCTGTATGCAACAGACTGTGAATGCAACTATAACCAGACTTTGATTTCAGCAGAATCCAGCCAGCAAGACTGAGTGCCTTAAGAAGACTTCAAATCCATCACAGTAAGCATCAGAGTAACAGCACAGTGTCTTAAGCACCTTAAAATTAAATTTTTCAACCACGGCTATTGATTTCTGAGGATTGGGGAACTTCTCTGGTTTCCTTGCAACAGGAAGCTTCTGCTGTTTGTCCTACATCAGGGCTTGCTCTTGCTTCAGAGAGACATGCTAAAAGCAGACAAAAGACTAAACATTCTGCAGTACCTTCTATCCCTACATCGGACTGGGATGTTTTCTCTCAGTATCTTATTAAGGCCTTGATGGCCCTCAGGCAAATCCTTGGTGCTGCCTTCTTTCAGGATGCTGTCCCTACAGTCTCTTGTGCCTCCTCAAGTCTTCTTAATTCCCTGGATCTAAAGGATGCTTGCCTCATATCCCTGTTCACCCTCACTTCAGGAATTTCTTATGTTTCTCGGTGGGTTCTTGGCAGATTCAGTGTTCTGCCTTGCCTTTTGGTCTTTCTACTGCTCCAAGAGTTTTCACAAAGTGTCTAGTCCCAGCTGTTGCATTCTTAAGACTAAAAGGTCTTCAAGTTTACCCTTACCTGGACGACCTGCTTTTTCAGGCTAAAGGTCCAGACCTTCTCCTTCAACACATGGATCTAGCTATTCCCTTTAGGCTTGGGATTCACAATACATTTAAAAAAAATCCACCCAGTCAGGATCTCATTTTTTCTGGGGTGCAGGGTTAGAACAGATTTGATTATGCTATTTCTTCCTTCAGGAAAAGCTCAATCTCTCTCAGCTTTCATGGTATCTCTCCTACCTCTTTCTTCCATCACTGCCAGGGAGTTCCTCAGACTTCTTGGGTTCATGGCCTCTACAATTCCCACATTGCCCTTTGCAAAACTTCATATGTGGAAGTTCCAGTGGTTTCTGAAAACTGTCTCGTCCCAGCATGCTCATCCCTTGAAGACTGTCATTCCTCCTATTCCATGCTTGAAGAAAGAACTAGGGTGGTGGATGTAGCAACTCAGTCACAGTCGTGGTTTACTTTTGCAAATTCCTCATCCAGTCCAGGAACTTTATACAGATGCCTCAGATTTAGGATGGGGAGCAATCTTTGCTTCCACAAAGGTTCAGGGACTATGGTCACCCACTCAGGAGAGAGCATATAAATGCCAGGGAAATGAGGGCTTTGATTGTAGCCTTACAGGCATTACATCCTCTGCTTCTTCCAGGACCCCCCTGAAGATTCTCACAGACAATACTACAGTCCTTTGGTACATAAACAAGCAGGGGGTACAAAATCTTATCTTCTTTGTCGTCTAGCATCAAAATGTGGGAGTTGGTTGCTCAGTACAAAGTCTCACTGCATGCAGTGTACCTACCCTCTGCTCAGAACACCGTGGCAGATGCATTGAGCAGTTCCATGACACCATCCCACAAATGGATGCTTCACAGGGATGTGTTCCTGGATCTAGTTCACCAGTGGGGTATTCCAGAGATGGATTCATGTGCCTCTCCTCAGAGAAGACAACTTCATCTTTTCTTTGCCAGGGTCCTTCACCCTCAGGCTTGGAAAGTGGATGCCCTATCATTTTCATGGAACAAGATGTTTATTTATGCATTCCCCCCTTCCTTTTGATTCAGAAAGTCCTGTTGAAAATTTTACAGGAGAAACAACAATCTTATTAATGACTCCCTTTTGGACAAGATAGCATTTGCTCCCTCTTCTTCTGCAGTTAGTCAAGGGCCATTACTACAAATTACCTCACTGGATGGACCTACTCACTCAGGACAAGGTATACCTGATTCACCCATACTTGTCAACTTTTCACCTAACCTTGTGGGTGATCAACTTTTGATTCATTTTGGCACCTTTTCTCCAAGGACGTACTTAGGATTTTGGAGGAGGCCAGGAAATCCCCTACTAGAAAATCTTACATTTCCAAATGGACAGGATTTTCTATCTGGTGCCTAAAAAGGAAAAAGGACCCCTTTTTGGCAGATGTTCCTTTGGTGTTATCTTACCTGTGTGAGTTACTCAACAGTGGCCGGTCTTATTCTTCTGTTAAGGTCCACTGCTCTGCCTTGTCTGCTTGCCTGCCTTTAACTCCTCCATTGGCTTCCAGGCTGGAAGGTAAACTTTTCTTAAAAGGCATCCTTCACATTAAACCTCCCAGGAAACCCAGTTCCTCCTCCTTGGGTTCTTAATTTTATCCTGGAGAAGTTGACACGGGCCCCCTTTGAACAAGCAGTCTCAGCTTTTCTGAAATTTTGTATTTTGAAGACAGCGCTTCTAGTACCCATTACCTCTGCCAGAAGGTTTTCTGAGATCCAGGCATTAATGGCTTCACCACCTTTACTAGTCTTGCATAAGGACAGGGTTTCTATGAGAACTAATCCATCTTTTATGCTTAAAGTGGTCAATGACCTTTCCTTAAATCAAACTATCCAACTGCCTACTTTTTTTCCATCTCCACAATCTCCTAGTGAGAAAAATTTGCATTCCTAGATGTGCGCAGACAGCTTCGATTTTATCTTGACAAAATTAAATATATCCGGAAATCTGATAGACATTTCATGTCATTTCATCCAAGGGCTCTCTGTTTGCCTGTTTCTAAACAAATTATCTCTTCATGGATTTCTAAAGCCATTCTGTTTTATCAGATTCATGGGAAAGCATTACCCTCTTAGGTTAAAGCCCATTCCACTAGATCGGTTGCATCCTCAGGGGCTTTCTACAAGGGTTTGGATACACAGTCCATTCTGGAAGCTGACACTTGGTCATCTATTCATACTTTTACAAGACATTTCAAGCTGGAAAATATTTCCAAGGCCAGAGCAGGTTTTGCCAGAGCAGTCCGGCATGGATTTCTGGAAAATGTTTCTGCCTAATTTCTCTTTATTTCATCCCCCTCCCTAGGTTCCCTATCAGCTTTTCCATTCTCCCATATGTAAAGAATACTGCAACATTGACTAGGAGGACATAGAATAGTTGTGTAAAATCTTATTGTAACCATAGATGTCCTTCTGTTTTGTGTTGCAGTGTTCTATCCAACCTGCCTTCCCCCTACATCTTGCTCTTTTTGGATGACTCTCCTTTGTGCCTCCTTTTGGAGTTTCTTCATGTTTTATTCTGAGGATGGCCTGTATGAATGTCCCTTTTATGGCTGACGTTCCCTGAGCCTTCGTGTTATGTCCCACTTACAGGCAGTAGCTTGAAGCTTTTTTATACAAGTTGGATGTCTGCTTGATAGTGGAATACAATCCATATGTAAAGAATACTGCAACATTGAAGAGAAGGACATCTATGGTAATGGTAAGATTTTACACTATTCTTTCACTTAAGAGGATTATAAACCGGTAATGAATAATGCTGTGGTACAGACAATCTAGTACAAATAGTTGACATAAGATCTGGTGTAAGAAAAATTGGACCGTGTTTATTTCATGAGGGCACAGCTGAAATACTGAACAGATAACCTGTGTGTGTGTGTGTTCTGTGTATGTATGTATGTGTGTGTGTATATATATATATATATATATATATATATATATATATATATATATATAATATATATATATATATATACACACACACACATATATATATATACATATATATATATATTTATATACACACACACACATGTATATGTATAGAGAGAGAGAGAGACAGTAAATCACAAAACAAACTGCTACAACCAATGCAAAAATGCTCTGCTCCAAAACTTGTATGTAAACAATCCAACAGCAAACTAAGTCAACACACGGCTAAACATGCACTGTTCATTCAGCAGTACAAATGACAGTAAAAGCGATTAAAACATAAATTCTTACTTCATATAAAAAATAATAAAAATGGTAAGCACTTTCTTTACTCTCCTTGTTGCTTCATCAGACCAATTTAACAGTTCTAAAACACTTATTTTATACTGAGACCATTAAAAACACACCAGTCCAACTCAGTTTATTCAAATTTGCCACCAAAAACTAGCCAATCACGAAATATATATCAAAACATTGTTTTCATTCAGTTTACAGTAAATGCATAGTAACAGCATTGTTTACATTTAGTTCATAAAAAAGCAGAATCTTACCGATGCCGCCTTGCTTTCAGATTGTTTGATAGGAATCCTGTCACTGAGACCACTGCCTTCCTTTGCCCTTCATTTAATAATCCATTCTGACTCATTAATCTCAGTTTTATTACTCATGTCCCCATGCCTCATGGTGATTTTTATTTTATCTACTACCATGAAATTTAAACCGTGTGATTCATTAGTATAATAATAAATAATAAAACCGAGATTAATGAATCAGAATGGATTATTAAATTACAGGCAACTGAAGGCAGTGGTCTCAATGAATAGGATTCCTATCAAACCTCATCTGAAAGCAACAAGGTATCGGTGAGGTTTCTGATGTTTTATGAACTAAATGTAAACAATGCTAGTTGCTATGCAGTTACTGCAAACTGAATGAAAATAATGATAAGTTGTCAATCTCGCCTTCATTCTTGCTGGATGGGTTTGGAGCCGATCCTCGGCTCCGACTCAGCACTTGCTAAGCTCGAGAGTCACTTTTACCAGCTCAAGGCAGCCCCATATCCCATGATGGAAGGCGGTAAATACCCAGATCTCGTTTGCCGCTTCGCTGATGAGGTACTCCTTTTACCAGCTCTTGGTAAGTGATTTGTTATACACATTTTAGTCACCCCATTCCTAATTTTTCTCTCATTTATTAGATTTTTTGTCACTTTTAGATAGTTGTAGGGTCTTTAGCTCTAGTTTTACTATTTCCCTAGTTGTTTTTATTTAGTCGGGCCTTCAATCCCCTCCCATCCCTTCCTGTCAGGGTGTGTGTGTGGGTTTATTTTTTCCCCATTTAAGTTAAATTTTTCTGATTCTGGGACTGTGTGAGTTGTGTGTTTGTGGATATCACTATGTCCAAAGAACAGAGGGTCTCAGGCTTCAAGAAGTGTGACTCGTGCTGTCAGAAGATGTCTCTGACAGACGGTCACACTTCTTGTATCTACTGCCTGGGACCTCTCCACCTGCAGGACTCCTGTGCTATTTGTCACTCTTTCAGCCAGAGAGCCCTGCAGGAAAGGAGAAATAAATTAATTTTGAGAGGACTTCTTAAACCGGAGGGCTCCCCGGCTAAGTCTGCTTCGGGCAAGCCCTCTAAGACCTCCAAGGCCCAGGCTTCTGCTACTAAGCCTTCGGCCCTGGCTCCGACTCCTTTGGAGTCGAGATCGGCTCCGGCTGGAGCCGATCTTATTTTGACTAAATCTTCCGCCGATACTTTAACTGCCACATTGGTGTCGACTCCGACCACCATGTGGCTAAGGCTTCGGTATCGGCGCCGGCTGGCTCCGATACCATTATTTCCTTGCCTGTATCGGCTCTGGCCGGAGCCGATACATCTTTGGCCAGGCTTGGAGCCGATAAGTTGTTGGCTCCGTCTGGAACCGAGGGTTCTTCGGCTCCGATGGTTCCGTCGAGGAAGCGGTCCAGGTCTCCCTCTTTGGAGCCGATACTATCGGCTCCGACCTCTCCTCTTCTTTCAGAGTGGAGCCATCGGAGCCAATCATCTAGGTCTTCCAGGCTCTCAGACCATGATTTGGAGAGAGTGGTAAGCAGATTGTTAAAATTACAGGCACTAGCCCAAATGCTTCATAGTCCGTCTCAACAGACGACTACTAGTCCACACCCTCTTCAAGTTCTTCCTTCGACTCTCCTCCAGAGCTCAGAGCCGGAGTCTATGGGAATAGTCACTGCTACGGCTGCGGGACAGATACCACCCCTTTCTGCTCCTTCAGCTTCTACTCTTATCTCCTCCTCGAGACCTTCCTTGGAGGGATCCGGTGGTCGGGCTTCCCTGGTCTGCTCCGAGGGGGTGAGTGGCATCGGACCCTTGTCCGACCCTGCTCTTCCCCTCGGGGCTTTGGCCTTGGTGAGCTCGGCCCCGACATCTGCCTCGGAGCCTTCCCTTTCGGTGGGCCCGGGAGTCCCTGTTTCTTCGGAGCAGGGTCTCGGATCTCCTGGGAGGGAGCCGAGGTGATGAGGAGTGTGCTGGCCCCTGGGCTCAGTCAGCAGTCTATTCCCTTAGCTCCTCCCTCTACGGTGCCTGTAGATGTCTCTTCCCACTCTCTTGCTCCCGGACCGAGAGATCCACCGCCTCAGATTTCCCCACTGGGAAGAACCCCCTCTTCCGAGGATTCTCCTGATCCGTCAGGAGATCCTCCGCGTAAGAGGACCTGTAAGAGGAAGCACCTGGACTCCCCTGAGTCTACTACTTCAGATACCGACTTAGATGAGTCGGAGGGGTCCCCAAGATCCCCCTCTGAGGATGTGTCTTTTTCAGACATCCTAGAACTCCTAAAACAGAGGGGAAACTGGCCCTCCATTAATCCCTCCGAGGATGAGTCGGTATACCTAGAGGCGTTTGGATCTCGACCCTCCACCTCCTGGGTGTCTCCGCCTTTCGACCCCCTCATGGAGGTGATAGCTCGGAAGGCGTGGGCATCTCCTGATTCCATAGAACCAGTTCCCAGGAGTCCTTCTAAATTTATTACAGCCCCTTCCGTGAAACAATTTCTTACAAATTGCCCCGTATTGGCCTCGACAAATTTGGTTTCCGTTCCTTCATCGTCATCTTTTGGTGCAGCCTTGGCATCTGGACCCAGTGCCAGATCTTCTGATCCACCAATCTGGTCAGCTGCATCGGTCCATTCCTTCTCTCAACCTCACAGCTTGGTTGCTCCACTTCCTTTCTTAGCCAGGCTTCCTATGATCTCTAACCCTGTTAGGGATATCATAGTGGCTTCTCTTAAATCCTCTACTAGAAGGATTTACTCTAGCAAGTGGAAACGTTTCTCCCTTTGGGCGAAATCAAGGAACATAGATCCCTTTACTGCCCCTGTTCATGCAATTTTGGATTGTCTAGCGGAGATCTTTCACTCGGGTTCTTCATCTTCCACGGTCAAAGTTCAGTTGGCTGCAATTTCGAACTTTCATGTCGGGTTTGCAGATCACAACTTTATGTCCCACAAGCTTTGTAAAGCTTTTCTGAAAGGAGTTTTTCTCCTCAAACCTCCTGTCAGGAGTCCTCCTCCTCAATGGGACCTAAATCTAGTGCTGACATCCTTAATTCTTCCTCCCTTTGAGCCAGCTGCTTCATGCTCACTAAAGTTTCTTTCTTGGAAGACACTCTTCCTTGTCGCTATTACCTTGGCTAGGAGAGTGTCAGAACTTCATGCCCTCTCTGTTCGTCCCCCATATTTGGTCTTCCACAAGGACAGAGTATCCTTGAGAACTAATCCATCCTTTTTGCCCAAGGTTGCTTCAAAAACAAATTTAAACCAATCCATTGATCTCCCTGTATTTTTTCCTAACTATTCCAACAGATCAGAACAAAAATTACATTATCTTGATGTTCATCGCCAACTCAGATATTATTTGGACAGAACAAAACAATTCAGGAAGTCTGATCAGCTCTTTCTTTCTTATGCTGAAAATAAGAAAGGCTTCCCTGTTTCCAAAGTGACCTTGTCTAGATGGCTATCTTCCACCATTTCTGACATTTATCTACTTAGGGGCAAACAGCTGTGCTCAAAACCAAAGGCACATTCCACTAGAGGCCTAGCCACTTCTACAGCCTTTCAGGCTAGGCTACCCTTAGATACTATTTGTGCAGCAGCCACTTGGGCCACTCCTCATACCTTTGTTTCTCATTACAAATTGGATTTGGCCTCCAGGGATAGAGCCAGTTTTGGCTCCACGGTTCTCAAGAGTTTGTTCCATTGAGCCACCCAGGATAGAGGTGCTAGGGACGCGGTCCCATCCAGCAAGAATGAAGGCGAGATTGACAACTTAACATTTAAAAGTTATGTACCTACCATAACGTTCCATGTTAGTTGTCTTCTCTCGCCTTCTTTCTTGCGACCCTCCCTCCTGCCCCCTTGCCTGGACAGACCTTGATCTCCCTTGGCTCCGGAAGATTTTTGTTTCTTTGGGCACCAGTTAGTTCTAGTTTTAGTTATCTGGTTTCCCGTTTCAGCCTTTTTAGGCTTATTGCTCTTCTTTCCTTAGTGGAAAGTTTTTATGCTAGGTAGTTTTCCCTCTAGGTACCAAACGAGATCTAGGTATTTACCGCCTTGCATCATGGGATATGGGGCTGCCTCGAGCTGGTAAAAGTGACTCTCGAGCTTAGCAAGTGCCGAGTCGGAGCCGAGGATCGGCTCCGAACCCATCCAGCAAGAAAGAAGGTGAGAGAAGACAACTAACATGGAACGTTATGGTAGGTACATAACTTCTAATTTTGATATGTATTTCGTGGTAGGCTATTTTGTGATGCCAAGTCTGAATTGAGTTGGACTGATGTGTTTTTAATGAGCTAAGTATAAAATAAGTGTTTTAGAACTGTTAAATCGGTCTGATGTAACAATAAGGAGTTGTGAAAATGCTTACCATTTTATTTTTTATATGAAGGAAAAATTTATGTTTTAATCGCTTTACTGTCGTTTTTACTGCTGAATGAACAGTGCATGTTTAGCTGTGTGCTAACTCCATTTCCTGTTGGATTGTTTATACAGAGAAAGATCTATAGATAGATATAGATACGAAGAAATAATTTAAGGTGGCTGTTGCAGTTAAATATTAGGAATACAAATATATCTAATAAAAGAGATACCACAAAGGTGTGGTCATTGTAATCAGTGAAAGTATATTTTAGAAGCAGTCCCTGTTAAAGTAAATAACTTTTCATTTAGTTATAATTGTGTGCCTTGCTCTTTGTCATGTGTGTAATTTATACAATGTAGGTAAGACGGAAAGAAGACTGAGGATGAGTATGAACATTACAGTAAAAGTAAAAGGAATCCAAGTAATATGATAAACAAGACATGCTCTGATTTGTGTTAACTTCATAAAGTTTAGATTTTCTTATTGAAATGGATGAGAAGAACGCTGTGGTGGATGCTAGGAGGAACTTGCAGAATTTGGTACTTGTCCGTTATCAGGGCAACACTTCTAATGTGCTCGCAATGATCGCACATCAGTTTGCCCTGAAAAAATTGTTTTGAAAGAGAAGGAGACACCTTAGAAATCATGTTCCTAAACGCAGGGTTACATTTTTAGGTCAGGATAATGTTATCTCAATGTTTTTAAGGGCTTAACAAAGACTCTAAGCCAAAAAAAAAAAATGTGTTATATAGATAGACAGCCCTTGCTGCAGAATGCGAGTTGGTAGTCAAACATCCAAATACATAACGGAAAAGTCCCATAATAATAATTGTCACTGGAACCCAACCAGTGGGTTAACAACTGTGCAACCACAAAAAAAACAAAATAGTAAGCAACAAATGGAAGTGCAGGTCGTAAGAGGCAATAGCAGGAGTCATGAAAATATCACCAACCAAAGAACTTTCAAGCTGTTTCCGAAAACTCAAGGCATTCGGTAAACTTCATGCAGTTCAGTTATGTCATATATATATAAAAAAAAAAAAAAAAAAACAGTCCAGTTGCTCAACAGGCTGTTACTTATCAGTCGCTTCAGATAATGACTGCCTTTACTATTCCTCGGCTCCAGTTACAAACAGAAAATCAGCTCGGTAAATCCCGCTGAATTGTCGTGTCACTTCTGCTCCACCTCCTCCTATTAAATCTAACTTCCTTCCAGTTCAGCAACCTGTTTACCATCAATTGTTTACATTCACCTTATAACTGTTAACATGGTCCTTCTGGAAAGTAACATTCGAGTTAAATGTCATCTGCAGGTTTCTGTATACAATTTCATATTTATAAGTGACAGGAAAATAACTGTGTGGTACACACAACAGCAGATGCTGTGAGATCATTGCGAGCGTGGAATTGCAAGTGGTCATTAGAAGTGTTGCCCCGATAATGGAAAAGTACCCAGAATTTAAAGGTTTTGTGTCATTTGCATTTAAATGCTGATGTTCGCCAGATTTGATTAGTTAGATAAACAAACACCGGTGTGTACGGATGTGCACGGACCAAACCAACAAACAATGAATGTAAAAAACAAAAAGGTCCAGCACAACAAGGGTGAAAAAGTAGAACTCCTTTAATGTGGTTGCTCCAAAAACACATAGCATACCGTTTTCGGCAACAGCCGTCTTCTGTGCTTAATAACAACATAATATTAACAATCCCTTATATAGAAAGCATCATTAGCATGCAAAAATACCATTGGTTGGGTAGGCTATCTAAGACAACTCATTAAGGCCAGTTTTAAACAAACCCCCCCAGCTGAATAATCCAACCTGATTCTTTATTATTTAATAACGTTTGCTAAACAACTGTAGACATATATTGGCCCTGGACCCTATCAATGACAGTGAATATAAACCTAGCGATTGTGTGAATTAAAGTGTGCTTATATAGAGCATTTGTAGGTCTCCTATTCCTGATCTCACTGAGGTGTTCGGAAATTTGAACCCTCAGTTATCTAGACGTCTGTCCTATATAGAACGCCGAGCAGGAACAGGTAGCCAAATAAACAGTTATTATTATGCAATTACCATAGCATAAAATATCATAAACCTTAGGGGTGTTGGAACTAGTAAAGGTCTTTGTTCTGCATGCCATTATGTCTTTAAAACTATGTCCACAAGGTACACAACCCCTGACCTTGTTACCAAACAATGTAGATTGTTATAATGAGGGCAGCACCTTATGTTTATAATGACTGAAATGAGACCCCAAAGTGGGTCCCTTACAAAAGGAAAATAAGCATTTGGAAGGAAGAATTTCATTAAGCTTGGCGATGGCTTTTAAAATGTCCCAATGATGGTTAATGATGTGTTTAAAGGTTTGGATATTCCGTCCAGACATCGTAACCAATCGAATAGGCTGCTGTAAATCTTTGTCTAGACAAGACTGTTTATATTGCAACAGGTCAGATCTAGATTGTTGCCTGGCAAAGTCTCTGGCCTGACGTATATTATTTTCACTATATCCCCTCTGGATAAATCTGGTATGTAAATCCTGTTTGATTGGTTACGATGTTTGGACGGAATATCCAGACTATTAAACACATCATTAACCATCACTGGGACATTTTAAAAGCCAGTGCCAAGCTTAGTGAAATTCTTCCTTCCAAATGCTTATTTTCCTTTCGTAGGGGACTTACTTTGGGGTCTCATTTCAGTCATTATAAACATAAGGTGCCGCCCTCATTACAACAATCTACATTGTTTGGTAACAAGGTCAATGGTTGTGTACCTTGTGGACGTTGTTCTGCATACCCTTATGTATTTAAAACTAAGACCTTTACTAGTTCCAACACCCCTAGGGTTTATGATATTTTATGCTATGGTAATTGCAGTACTGAGTAGATTGTTTATTTGGCTACCTGTTCCTGCTCGGTGTTCTATATAGGACAGACGTCTAGATCACTGAGGGTTCAAATTTCTGAACACCTCAGTGAGATCAGGAGTAGGAGATCTACAAGCACTCTATATAAGCACACTTTAATTCACAAAATGGCTAGGTTTATATTCACTGTTATTGATAGGGTCCATGGCCAATATATGTCTAAAGTTGGTTGGCACACGTTACTAAATTTATTCGGATGGGGGGGGGTTTGTTTAAACTTGGCCTTAATAGGTTCATAGGTTCATGCTAGGCTATCTGCCCCAGGGCATTTATAAGCCTAGCCAGAGTGTGTATGGCTTTCGCCACCCATTTTAAATTAATTTTGCAATGCCCTTTTTCGAGTTTAGTATACTGTGCCTCTGTCTAACAGTGACACAGAAGTGATACCCGGGGTAAACCGCCCCTTTTCGAGGTTAGTATACTGTGCTTCTGTTTAACAGTGACACAGAAGTGATACCCGGGGTAAACCTACGATCTTCCATCCACTCATCAAGATTCCTCTTGAAGAGAGTCAATGAGGGACTCTGCCTAACCTGGACTGGGATTTTATTCCAGGGTGAAGGGAGCCTCTGGGTTATGAATCTGTCCCTCCAGCATGTCCTATTTATTTCAGTGCTGAGGTTCAAGTCCCTTGAGTGCGTATCTCGATGGGATTTGGATTTTCTGAGGTGCAGCATGTCCATTAATTCCGGGTTGGACATGGCTTTATATGTCAGGCACAGATCGCCTCTGAGCAGGCGGTATGCCACTGAGTAGAGCTGGAGTTTCTTTAACCGGGCAGCATACGGCATCTGTTTGAGCCCCTTGTTCCTCTTGGTGAGGTACTTTTGAGGTCTTTCCAGTTGCTGCAGGTGTCTGGTAAGGTACATCCCAAAAGGGGCATTGTACTCAATTATGGGCCTGATGAGGGATGAGTAAAGAGGCACGATGACCTCCCCTGATCTAGATGTGAATCCCTTCATGATTAGGTGGGCTATATAAAATGTTTTTCTAACCACTTTGGCCACGTGGTTGTCAAATGAGAGATTGCTATCAACTTGGGTCCCCAGGTCCCTAATTATTTCTTCTGTACTTAATGGATTACCACCTATGTGGTAATTTGTGGGCACTTTGTTTTTGCCATAGGGGATGACTATACACTTTTTGGCATTTAGCTTGAGGCCATGGCTCTGGCACCAGTTGTCTGTTTCTATGAGGCCCTTTTGGAGGATGCTTGTGTTGGCTGGAGAGTCTATTATGGCGCCCAGTTTGCAGTCATGTGCTAACTTGGTCAGCCACAGTCCTTCCATGTTGGCCTGTACCTCCGAGAAATATATACAGAACAAGGGTGGTCCCAGGACTGAGCCTTGTGGGACGCCACTTGTAACTTGTTTAGAGTCTGACATGGCTCCAGCTATTCTAACCATGTGGGTTCTGTCCTTGAGCCAGTTTGCAACCCATCTAGTGACATAGGGGTTTATATTTAAGCTGGTGAGCTTATCTATAATGCCCGAGTGGGGTATTGTATCGAAGGCTTTTGCGAGATCCAGGTAGGCTGTGTGGACCACCTTCCCCTTGTCAATGGCCTTGGTGACTGTTTCAAAGAAATCGACCAGGTTTAAGAGGCAGGATCTGCCCTTAACAAAGCCGAACTGGGTAGGTTCCAGTGTCTGTAGGTCCCCAATATCTTTATTTATAAGGTCCATGATGATCCTTTCCATATCTTTGCAGACCAAGCTAGTGAGACTTATGGGGCGATAGTTTCCAGGATCCGTTGAGGCACCACCTTTGTGGAGAGGGACCACTGTTGCTGTACGCCACTCTTTGGGTACATATCCTGTAGTAAGGCTGAGATTGAACAGTAGTTTTAGGTTTGGGTTTAGCTCTTCTTGGAGTTCATGCAGGACGCAGTCCGGGACAACGTCTGGTCCCATTGATGCTCTGTTTCTTGCTTTGGAGAGGGCAGCTCTTACCTGAACATCTGAGATGTCAGGGGGGCAGCACTCTGCTGGGATAGATATTAGCCCTTTTGGTGGGGAGGGGGGAGAGAAATTTGTGCTGAACCTGTCAGCTAGGATGTTAGCAATGTCTGTGGGTTTAGTGTATTTTTTGTCATTTTGGACTAATTCTGAGCATATCTGGGAATTCCCACCCAGGTTCCTAACATAACTAAAGAAAGCCTTGTGATTATCCTTAGTGTCCTGTGCAATGTTTCTCTCGAAGCTGGCCTTAGACGATTTTATGAGTGCCCGTAGTTTTTTGCTAATACTGATCAGAGATGCCTTCCCTTTTTGGGATTTTGCTCTATCATGTAGTAGCTTCCTCCTTCTATTGTATAGTTTGTTTATGGCTGGGGTCCACCAGACAGGACGTCTGCCTTTGGAGGATTGGGTCTTGGTTTTATTTGGGATTACATGATCCATGCATTCCTGAAGGTGTTCATAGAATGCGTTTATAAAGGATTTTGCGGTCTGGGCCAGATATCCACAGGCCCGGGGGCTTTGAAGGATTCCACCTCGGTTTTGAGGAGTGTGAAATTTGCTTTAGAGAAGTTTTTCACTGTGATTTTCTGGGCATGGGGTAGGGTCGGGATGTGAATATCCAGTGAGATTAGTTTATGGTCTGATCTTACCAGTGAGGGATACACTTATGGTCTGGAGCATAGTCTCCCCATGTTGGTGATGATCAGGTCCAGTATGTTTTCCCCTCTTGTGGGAGTGGTAACAAGTTGTTCCATAGCATTTGAGTTTATAAATTCTAGGAACCTTTGGGCTAGGGTGTTGGAGCTAGAGTAATGCTCCCAGTCTATGGTTGGATAGTTGAAGTCACCCAATATAATGGTGTTTGGAGAGACCTTCATATTTTCCAGTGTTCTCAGGAAGGCCAAGTGGGATTCCTGGGTTTGGGAGGGTGGTCTATAGCAGGCTATAAACTGGAAGGCAGTTTTACCCACTGTTAGTTGCACATGGATAGTCTCTGATGCTTCGTGCTGTGCCACCAACCTGGAGGTGTGGGAATCTTTGACGAATTTTGATACTCCCCCTCCTTTTGTGGTTCGGTCCAAGTTTTGGGGCCGAAAAGCATGGTATGAGGTATAACCTGGTAGTGCTGGGGTGCTCTCGAGAGCCTTGAACCAGGTTTCTGTTACTGCACAGATATCGATGTTCTCCTTGCTAAGGAGAGTTTCGAAAAGTGCATCTTGAGGTTTAGACTTCTGGCGTTGAGTAGCATTACTCTTAGTTTCTTATCCCTTGTGATACCTATGGAGGTGGGTTTGTCTTTTGAGCCTTGCCTAAAAAAGGCACTATGGGGGTAGCAAGAGCCTTTGCTAATATCTGAAAGCCCAGGGGTGACAGGTGCAAGCCGTCCCTAGCGAATCATCGTGGCTTGTCGAGCATGTCATCCCAGGCTGACAGGCATTGGATCCCCTTTGAATGACACCAATACTTAAGCCAATTGTTGAAATTGATAATCTTGTCTTCATACTGAGGCATCATTCTTGGTGAGGGTATGCTACTCAAGGTCAGGGTCATACCGGCCTGGGCTACATGCTCAGAGAGCTCCTCTATGTCTCTCTTCATGTAGTCCAGGGAGGTACGTCTCAGGTCATTCACACCAGCATGGACAATGACCGAGTCATATTTGTACTTGCCTTGGAGTGACCTGAGTGCTTGTGTTATGTGGAGCATCCTAGCGCCCGACAGGCAGCTCACCGTGACCTTCTCCTTGTTCAGCCTGGTGAGTGGGACGTCACTGTGCCTGATGATAGAGTCACCTATTACAAGTGTATCAGGTGTGTTAGCCGTAAGGGCTGTGACTGTTCGGCACACTGGCTTTGTGAGCTATGTGTTGCACGTGTTTTGTTTTGGTGTAGCGGTTGCTTTGGAGGTCTCTGCTGCTTAGGCAGATTTTTATTTAGAGCCTCCAAGTATGTTTTTGTGTGTTTGTGTTTGGTTTGCTGTCATGGTAGGTCTATGTGAGACTGGAATTTTAGTGATTGTGGTTTCCTTCGCCTCCTGACTGGTTACACCAGTACTGAGTTGAGAGAGCTTAGCCTCCAGTTTGGCTATATGGTTGCATCTCTCACGTGTTGGAATTTGTTGGGAGGAGAGGGTTGTCTGTGTACATGAGGCAGTTGTAGCATTGCCTCAAGATTCCCAGATTCACCAGCTGGACTGGAGAGGAGATTGACAACTGACCTTTGGACATGCTAGAATAGTATTGGGAATTTCTTTATAATTGAAAAAAAATGGCCAGTGGGGAGCAAGGTATTCCAGGGGGAGTTTGTGAGGGTGTAGTGCTTTTAATTTTTTAGTGCTGACTTATATAATTGCTTTAGTGAGCAAGTGCCAGGTAACTTAAATGCAAAAATGACAAACAGTAACTTTCAAGTGAAACAAGGAAATAAGTACAGTAAGCAATGCAGATATCACTAGGGATCCACAGAAGCACTGAAAAGCCGCGTTTTAGGTGGAATTAGCTTTTCAGGGAAATAACAAGCATGCAAACAAAACTAGATTCAGCAGGCCTGGATCTAGTCTATGCTACAGCAAACAAGGTGTACCAATTACAGTAAGAAATAGTTCAAATATGCAGGCACTATAAGCCTTTAACCAGAAATTCCCAGCTCAGGAGGGCAGAGTCCAGCCTCTTCTCCCACAAGAGTGCAGACCATGAACCTTCTTAATGTAAAATAACTGGCCTGAAGCCCAGGTGCTTAAACCAGAACTAATACACTTTTGGAATAACAGACACTGAGCCCTCAATCACCAGTTCCCAACTTAGAAGGATGGTAAGCTACCTGTCCTGCCACCACAGTGCAGCCCACAAACCTTCCTAATGTAAAACAACTGGTCTAAAGCCCAAGTGCTTAAACTAAAAGGCTTAGAATAAGTTACAGCAAGCAGTAATAAATACAATTGAGTACTTTTAAGATGACGCAAAAGCAAAATAAAGTAGGAAAAAACACAAATACAGTAAAAGCAGATACATTTTTTTTTTTTTTTAGTGGTAAGAGAGAAAGGAAAGAGAGAAAGGAGTAGCCGAAACTAAGCTGATTGGCCTTCTCAAATGTTCTCCCTGTACTGGGTAGAATTGAGGTGATGACACTGGACTGGGAGGAGGGTCCCAGATCAAATTTACACTAGGGGCGGGCAACTGCAAAGCCACCAACTATAAAAACACTATACCAACAGGGAGGCAGGGTGGGAAACAAACTGCAGAAATGTTTCACAGCTGAAAAGCAGCATTGAGCCTTTGAATGAAAGTTTTAAACAGCTAAAGGAGCCTCTAGAAAAAAAGAGTTTACTGCAACCAGTTATCAGAAACAAAAAACCCAACAGATGCTTAATAACTGTGGACAATTTCCAGTTAATACCTCACACACAGTGAAACTAGCCAGAAAAACACACAGTACACAAAGTGCTATAAATAAAAAACAAAATAAACAAAAAACAGAATACTTAATGAGTTATCTAAGATAGCCTAACCAACCAATGGTATTTTTGTATGCTAATGATGTTTTCTATATAAGGGATTGTTAATATTATGTTGTTATTAAGCACTGAGGAAGGCTGTTGCCGAAACCAGTATGCTGGGGGTTTTTTTGGAGCAACTGCATTAAAGGAGTTCTAATTTTTCACCCTCATTGTGCTGGACCTTTTTGTGTTTTACAGTCATTGATTAGTTAGATCACATGGAATAGTGCTTTAAAACTAAGATCAGTGAGGTTGTAATTTATAAACTAGGTTACTGCATCATCGACATATATTTGTTTTAAATAAGATTGATTAGATGATGATAGCAATTTGTATTTATTTTTTTGACTGAATTCTTTTGTCTGTTTTATAGTAGTAGAGATGCTGTGGGTCATTATATGATGTGTTAAAAGTTATTTATTGTACTGAGATACAGGTGTTCAGAGGAAGTCTCCTTCATTTGAGATGAAAGCTGTTAACTCATGGGGGATCTGGCTGTGTTGTTTGTTTTATAGTTTTGGAGTACTCTGCTGTTTGAACCTTTTCGTTTGTTAATCCCTGAAATTCTTTTATTTTTTTCTTCTGTCATTGTTAATAGCAAGATGTTCCTTGGTTCGATTTTCAGCTGGGGTGTCTTCTGTGTGGAGTCTCCATATTCTCCCTGTTTTCGTGTGGGTTTCCTCTGGGTGCTGTGATTTCCTCCCACATACCAAAGACATGCTGTAGGTTGATTGCACACTCTGAATTAGCCATAATTGTGAGTGTGTGTGCGAGTGTGGAAGAACTACTATAGCAGAGCTAGCCACCCAGTGGTCTAAACCTTGGCTCTCGACGATTGTCACTGTTGAAGTAGCACCCTAAACCCATGTGCAAAAATGGAAAAAAGGGGTTGTGGCTGGATGGATTGGTAACTGTGGTATTATTTGAATAGTAATGAACATTGTTGCAGTATAATTCAGTATGTCATGAGAATTAGCCACAGGTGAATTGTTTGCCCATTTGGCATGACTTGTAGAGCTCCTCAGATGTCCCAGCACAGGTTGGCTCCATCGCTGGAATGCAGGTATGCTTACTGGATAAAGTACTCTCAGCTTGCTCTTGTTTCATCTAAAGTCTGTTATTCTTCCAATGTGAAGTTTGCAGTTGCTCAAGCTTGATCTAGCTGTAGAGCCTGGGGGGTGTGGGGCAGTGGAGCAATTTACTTAAGTGAACTTACCCTAGTGGGGGAACCTTTTGCTTCTTTCTGTTTCATGTGCTAGTGAATGACTTTCTGGGAAACTTGGTCTTTCTCTGGGGCTTGTCTAATGCAGGACTGAAAAACATCGTTTTGTTGCTGCAGGTGTCATATCCTAAATAAAGACTATCCTGGAAAGTGCTTTTTTAGGAGAATCCGATGTTGACATGAACTGCCAATTTTTTAGGAACCAAGAATCTTTTTTCCATCCCTGACCAGTGCAGAAATTATTGGAGGCTGTGATGTAGACATCCACTTTATACTTGAATTATTCATTCACCAGTATAGAGAGAGTCCCATCCTTGCAAAAAGAGCTGCGTAGTAAAATATGGTGAAGGTGAACCTCATGAAAGAGTTTACCAAAGGTAAAGGTCCACTTTCTATATTGAGCAGGTCGGATTATATGAATACTGGAGAGGAAGTTCCTCAGCGCTTGAGCCTGAGATATTTTTCCAGTGCCAGTTTCTGCCCAGTCTGTATGTAGACTAACTGCCACTGGGCACCAGTTTGTCCTCCTGGGCCTTGTTCTTTGTGCCAGGGGAGCTAGAATTGATTTTCCACTGTATCACAGGTGATAGATTGACATCTGAGTTAGCATGACTTGTAGAGCTCCTCAGATGTAGCTTCAACTGGGGACCAAGACATTCTTCCCCTTCTCAGTACATTTGTTCAAGAGGATTGCACAAGTTATCAAGTATCTTTGTGCTTTCATACCTCCAGATATGCATATAGGGCCAAGGTAAGTGGCTCTTCTCATTCTTTCATTTTGGAATGTTGATGTTCGACCAACAGACATCTACCGTTGCTCATGCCCTTGCTGCTGTGGTGTCTATGGTCTGTGAACCGTGGCAATAGGTCACACCCTTCACAATTTTAAGAACCTAGTAAAGGAGCTTTTTTTGTTGTGGCAGAACTCATAGTCCCTTGACAGCCAGTATTCTGTTTCAGCAACTCAGCTTCACAAGAGACAAAAAAATGGACCACTCTCTCAAGAGTTCTTGTAGCAGATGTTCTTCTTGCTATACTGTCACTGTCACTGTCACCTAAGCACCATGTTCAGTCATAGTCTCACATCAGGCTTTGTGCCCACTGAATGGCACACAACAACATTTATCCCACTCCACAAAGAGGGAGCCACCACTGATCCCTGGAACTATCGCCCTATTAGCCTAACGAGCTTGGTCTGTAAGGCCATAGAACGTTTCATCATGGAACTCATAAACAAAGATGTTGGTAACCTGGACCCCACCCAGTTCGGGTTTGTGAAAGGCAGATCATGCCTCCTGAACCTGATCGACTTCTTTGAGGCAGTCACCAAAGCTGTAGACGAGGGTAAGGTGGTTCACACAGCCTATCTTGACCTCGCCAAGGCTTTCAACACCATCACCCATTCTGGAATTATAGCTAAACTCACTAAACTAGGTATAAATCCCTACGTCACAAGATGGGTTGCTAATTAGGTTCATAGGTTGGTACTTGGCTACCAGCTCTAGGGCCTATACAAGCCTAGCCATAACAATTCCCTGGATATTTCTTCCTGCAATATTTACTTACCTGGACCCCTGTCTAGCAGGACACTGACGTGATCCCCGGGGTGAATTTCCTATCTCCCATGTAATTGTCAAGGTTCCTTTTGAAGAGCGCCAAGGAGGCGCTCTGCTTGACATGTATGGGCAGTCTATTCCAGAGTATGGGGAGTCTCTGGGTCAGGAACCTATCCCTTCCGCATGTTTTGTTCATTGTGTTGACAAGTTTTAGATCCCTGGAGCGTGTGGCTCTGAGGGATTGGGACTTCTTTAAGTAGGGCATGTCCAACAGCTCAGGGGTTTGACATGGCCTTGTATGTTAAGCAGAGGTCGCCTCTGGGTTTGACATGGCCTTGTATGTTAAGCAGAGATTGCCTCTGAGTAGACGATATGCCACAGAGTATAGCTGGAGTTTTTTTTAGACGGTCAGTATAGGGCATCTGTTTTAGGCCTGTGATTCTTTTAGTGAGGTATTTCTGCGGCCTTTTCAGCTGTTGCAGATGTCTTGTGAGGTACATACCAAACGGGGCATTGTACTCTGTAATGGGTCTAATGAGGGATGAGTACAGTGGGACAATGACCTCCTTTTTTTCTGGATAAAAGCCCTTGGTGATGAGGTGTGCCACATAGAAGGATTTCCTGACTGTTGTGGCGAGGTGTGCCACATAGAAGGATTTCCTGACTGTTGTGGTGAGGTGTGCCACATAGAAGGATTTCCTGACTGTTGTGGCGATGTGGTTATCGAAGGTGAGACCACTGTCCACCTGTGTCCCTAAGTCTTTCATCACACTTTCAGTGTTTAGTGTACTGCCATCTATGTGGTAATTCATGGGTGCATGTTTTTTCCCAAAGGGGATAACTATACATTTATTGCCATTAAGCTTGGGCCCATGGCTCTGGCACCAGGCATCTGTTTCTTTAAGGCCCTTTTGTAGAATATCCACATAATTTGGGGATTCAGTAATGGCTCCCAGTTTGCAGTCATCTGCAAACTTTGTTAGCCAGAGTCCCTTAGTGTTGGCCTGTACTTCAGAGAAGTAGATGCCAAACAAGAGAGGTCCCAGGACTGAACCCTGAGATACTCCACTTGTCTAGAGTTGGAGTTGTCTGCTTTTACAGTCTGGGTTCTGTTAGTAAGCCAGTTGGCAGCCCATCAAGTGACGTAGGGATTTATGCCCAGCTTAGTAAGTTTATCTGTGATTCCAGAGTGGGGGATGGTGTCTAAGTCCTTGGCAAGGTCCAGATAGGCTGTGTGGACCGCCTTACCCTAGTCCACAGCTCTGGAGAATGATTCAAAGTCAGTCAGTCAGGTTCAGGACACAAGATCGGCCCTTCACGAGCCCAAACTGGGTGGGGTCCAGTATTTGAAGGTTGCCAATGTCTTTGTTTTTAAGTCCCATGATTATGCGTTCCATGCCTTTGCAGATCAGGCTCGTCAAACTGATGGAATGATAGTTCTCAGGATCCAAGGTGGAACCCCCTTGTGGAGTGGGATAACTTAGCTGTACGCCACTCAGTTGGCTCACTGACAGAACCCACGCTGTAAAACTTACAGACTTCAAACCAGTGACAAGTGGTGTGCCACAGGGTTCAGTCCTGGGACCTCTCCTTTTTGGTATCTACTTCTCCGAAGTACAGGCTAACAAAGCTTGCAGATGACTGCAAACTAGGAGCTATAGTCGAGTCCCCAAATGACATCCTACAGAAGACCTCACTGAGACAGATGCTTGGTGTCAGAGCCATGGCCTCAAGCTCAGTGCCAAGAAGTGCATTGTCATCCCCTTTGGTAAAAACTCTGTACCCATGAACTACCACATAGGCGGCAGTCTACTTAACACCGAATGTGTGATAACAGACCTGGGGACCCAGGTGGACAGCAGTCTCTCCTTTGATAATTACATCGCCACGGTAGTTAGGAAATCCTTCTAAGTGGCACACCTCATCACAAAAGGGTTCTCATCTAGGAAAAAAGAGGTCATTGTTTCCCTCTACTCGACACTCACTAGACCCATTATAGAGTGCAATGCCCCTTTCGGAATGTACCTCACAAGACATCTGTAGCAGCTGGAAAGGCCACAGAAATACCTTACAAAGAGGATTACTGGCCTAAACAGATGCCCTACACTGACAGTCTCAAGAAACTCCAGCTTTACTCCGTAGCATATCGCCTATTCCGAGGTGATCTCTGCCTAACATATAAATCTATGTCTATCCCAGAGCTGTTGGACATGCTACACCTAAAGAAATCCCAATCCTTCTGAGCTACATGCTCTAGGGACCTAAACCTTTTCACCACAATAAACAGGACATGCTGGAGGGATAGATTCCTGTCCCAGAGACTTCCCTTACTCTGGAACAAGCTACCCATCTATGTCAAGCAAAGTTCCTCATTAGCACTCGTCAAGAAAAATATTAATAAGTGGATGGAAAATAGGAAATACACCCCAGGGATCACTTCTGTGGCTCTGCTTGATAGGCACAGGAAAATAACTTTCTTGGGTGGCGTAAGCCAGGGAACCTTGTTGGCTAGGCCTGCTTAGGCCCTTGGGCTGATAGCCTAGTACCTACCTATGAACAGTAATAGTTTTTGGGATTTCCTGGCTTGGAAGCCCAAGGCTAGCATGAATATGAAAGTCTTGATGCTCTTCGTGTTTCACTGTTGCAGTCATCACATTTGGGTTATCTGCTTGCAGTAGCCCTCAGTCGGCCTGATTAACAGAGTCTTGGGTCCTGCATCAGTTGCTGTCCCTTCTTCCATGACGTCAGTTCGTCAGCGGTATAAAACATGCAGCCAATGCCATTACATCAGTCTTTCTTGCCATGCGGTGCCCGAAGCAGTTGGCAAATGCCAGTCGGCCGACTCCTGAAATTTTCGTTTTCGAGTTTCAGAACCGAAGTCTTCAACTAAAAGCTAAGTACCTCATTGGGGAAACTTTTTCTTGCTCTAAACTGATGTCAGTAAAAGTAAATAATTGCATTACTTGTGGAAAGAAAATACCTCATAAAGATTTCCCTTCGTACTGTATTCCTTGCCTGGGCCCTGACCACGACGTACATCGCTGTCGGTTCTGTGCCTTGTTTAAACCACAAACTATCCATCGTCGGTATGATGTTGTTCGCGTTTCACTGTTGCAGTCATTACATTTGGGTAATCCTGCTAGCAGGTTGCCCTCAAGTCGGCCTGAATTCCAAAGTCCTGGGTCCTGCGTCTGCTGTCGTCGCCCCTTCCCTGACGTCAGGTCGTCAGGGGTATAAAAGAAGCAACCAATGCCTTTTTCTTTTTTTTGCCGCGCAGTGCCTGAAGCAGAAGCAGTTCGCAAGTGCCGGTTGGCTGACTCCCGAGATTTTCGAGTTCGGATTTCAGATCCGAAGTCTTCTATAAAGCTAAGTACCCCGTTGGGGAAACTTTTTTCTTGCTCCAGAACCGATGTCAGAAAAAGTTAATAACTGTACTTCTTGTGGGAAGCAAATACCTCATAAGGACTTTCATTCTTACTGTATTCCGTGCCTAGGCCCCGATCATAACTTTCTGGTTTGTCGGTTTTGTGCTAGATTTAACCAACGCACTATTAAGCGTCGGTATGATTTTGCTTTGAACTACTTTGGACGCAGTTTTAATTATCCAGAAATGTTGTCGGAAAGCCATCCGACTACCGGAGTTCACAAAAAACGCAAAGAAAAAGAAAGACACCCGAGGCCCAAAACCGACGAAGCTTCTCCTAAGCCAGTTACCGATTCGTCGGTTCTCAGTGAGGCGCTTTTGCATCCCCTGACAACCGCTACTTTAGAGTCATAGGCTGCTACAGACTCCCACGTGGAGTCGGCCATGCCGCTGGAGACTCAAGGTATTGAATCCTCGGACGCTAATCCTTCAGATGGGTCCGGAGCCGCTGAGCAGGCACCGGCTTCTGAGGGTGTATTCATACCCAAACATCTATACATTAAACCGACTTCAAAGGCAAAGACTAATGCTCCTTCAAAGACAAAGAAGCAAACTGAAGAGACACATGGACAGGCCTCCATGCCCATAAAACAGATGCTCAAAATGGCCAAAGACTTGATTACCTTGATCAGGGGTTCCCATCCCCCTCCTGATAAGAGGCCTAGGCAAGAGACTGACTATGAATCTTCAGATCAGGTTTCCATTTCTTCTGATTCCTCTTCTGATCAGGAATATTCTTTTCCCCCCTATGAGGATTCTAATGCTGAAGAATCCATACCTTCAGCTTCTGCTCCTGAGGACTATTCCTTTGGGGGAAACCTTACATTCCATGAGGGAGCATCCACTGGGAGAGCCAAGATGTTTCAGAATCTAAAAAGAGGCTCAGGGATTTCCTGTTACTACCTCAGCACAAGCCACTTGCCATTCCCCCTGTGTTAGACATTGTAGATGATATGTTTTCAGAGTCTAGCCTTACCCCTGACTCCTTACCTCCAGCTCCTGTTAAGCCTGACAGATATTACAGGGTTCCTGACTCACAAAAATTCCTTTTTAAAAACCCTGCTGCTGACCCAGAAACTATTTCTCAGGGTCCCAAGGGAGTTAAGGCTTCCGCTGCCAAAAACCCTACCCCTTCTCACAGGGATTCTAGGGCACTGGACAGATGGGGAAAAAAGGTTTACATATCTGCTACCTTGGCTATAAGGGCCTTAAACTGTCAGTTTCATATGCTCAGATGTCAGCAACATGTCATGTCATTGCTTAAACAGAAAATGTTGTTAAACTCTTAATGTGCAGAAAACAAGGAAATGCAGGATATATTGCATGCAGCTGAACAAGTTGGAAAGCATACTTTGTAATGTGGTTTTGTTTCTTTAGAGGACTCCTGCAGGGCTGCAGTAACAGGTTCTGTAATTAGAAGGCATGCTTGGTTAAAGGAACAAAATCTGCCTGATCATGTTAAAGTTAAATTATTAGATGCACCTTTACAGCATGATACTTTGTTTGGTGTTAAGGCAGAAGAGGTGTTAAAGAAAATGGAGGACAAGGCTAAATCTATGCAAATGGTCAAAGATTTCTTACAAGTACAGCCACCTAGGTTTAGTAGACACTGGCCAACTAAGAATTGGTCTTTCCTGTGTCAGACAGACCTCAAAGGGGCAGACCCAGACGCCCTACAGGCAGATCCCAGGCGCAAGGTTCATACAGGTCAAAGCAATGGGGTGCTTCTACCTCCAAAAGTGGAGAAGACAAATCACAACCCTACAGAAAACAGCCCCAATGACTTCCCCCTACCTTCACCAAGTACTTATTACCTGGCAGCACCCTTAGGGGAAAAATTAGCACTTTTTTTCTCAAAATTGGCACATTATAACCCAGGACAAGTTGGCTCTAAATATCGTGTCACAAGGCTACAAGTTCCATTTCCATACCCTGCCAAAGGCAAACGGCTGGCCAGATCTGCCAAAAAATCAATGGGCAGAGGCACAAAAACAAGTCTCATCCCTCATGGACATGAGGGCCATTCAACAAGTGCCAGAGCAAGAGCGGGGCAAGGATTTTACTCAAGACTGTTCTTAGTGCCCAGAAAGGACAAGGCCTGGAGGCCATTACTGGACCTATCGATACTGAACACATACCTGGATATACCAAAATTCAAAATGTTGACTTTGCAGCAGCTTCTATCCATGCTGGGCAAGAACGCTTGGCTTGTAACTTTAGACCTAAAAAAGGCATACCTGCATGTCCCAATCAGACAAATATGCAGAAGATGCGTCAGATTCAAGGCTGGCTCAATGCATTACCAATTCTCTGCACTGCCCTTTGGCTTATCTACTGCGCCCAGGGTCTTTACAAAGTGCCTGGCTCCCACCAGTAATTGCATTCTGCAGACAGAGGAATACAAATATACCCTTACTTGGACGACTGTCTCATTCAAGCAGAGAACAAGGACATCCTTTTACAGAATCTGACGTTTGTGAAAAAACTTCTAACATGCCTAGGGTACACAGTCAATGAAAAGAAATCAAAACTAGTACCCTCTCAAGAGATAATATTCCTGGGTACAAGCTTAAATACAACTGCCCAGATGGCTTATCTCACGCCAGACAAACAAAGGCAACTGACTACCTATTTCAACATGTTAGCAACAAAGGCCCAGTTATCTGCAAGAAAAATTCTGCAGGCTGTGGGCTTCATGGCATCCTGCATCCTATTAATTCCATATGCAAGACTGTATATGAGGAAACTTCAGTGGTACCTAAAAAGTGTTTGGACACAACATTGCCACAGCCTAGAAACCATAATTACTCATTCCCTGCCTGCAACTGGAGTTTCGATGGTGGGGAAAGGCTTGCCACCAAAACAAGGGACAGCCATTCACATTACCCCCAGCCAGGCAGACACTAACAACGGATGCATCAGATTATGCCTGGGGGTCCCACATGGCAGGAAGATGCATTCAGGGAACATGGAGCTCAAACCAAATGCAGCTACATATCAATCAAAAAGAGATGCTAGCTGTTCAAAATGCCCTGACAGCCTTCAAGGACCTACTTCATCCAGGACAACTACTGATAGACAGACAACACCACGGTCATGTGGTATATAAACAAGCAGGGGGGCACTCATTCTTACCCCCTTTGCAGACTAGCTATGACTTTGTGGGACACAGCATTGACTTACCAAGTACATCTGCAGGCACGATTCCTGCCAGGAAGGAGTAATACTCTGGCAGATGAACTAAGCAGAAACCTCATGGATCCCCACGAGTGGCAGCTGGATCCACAAGTCTTCAACATAACAAGGAAATGGGGATGCCTGGACATAGATCTATTTGCCTTCCCTCACAACTACCAACTAAAGAGATTCTGCACAAGGATTTATCACAGGCAAGCATGGAAAGTGGATGCTATATCCTTCAGCTGGAAAAACCTATCAGTATATGCCTTTCCCCCTCTGCCTCTCCTCCCCAAGGTACTCCTAAAGGTCATACAGGAGAAGCCAAAGATGATTCTGAATGCACCAGACTGACACCGGCAGCACTGGTACCCAATATTAAGGAACTTGTCTCAATGCCCAGCTTGGACCTTACCTCAAGTACCGCATCTACTATCCCAGCAAAACAATCAGATCCTGCTTAGCCAGCTCAGAACTTTAAACCTGGCAGCATGGCGATTAACGTAGTCATACAAAACACACCTCTCAGCAAAGCTGTGATGGATGTCATTTTGGAAGCCAGAAGGCCTAGTACTAGAAAATCTTATGCTGGAAAATGGAAGAGAATCTGTGCTTGGAACCAGGCACAAGGAACAGATACAACTGTACCAAATATTCCTCAGATTTTACAATACTTAACTGAGATGCTGGACAAAGGCCTATCTTTCTCATCTATTAAAATTCATGCCTCTGCCATTTTGGCCCATTACAATGCAGAGCCACCAATCTTTTCTCATCCCTTATTAAAACAGTACCTTAGAGGAGCCAAAAAATTAAGGCCTCCAAGGAGATCACCAATGCCTGCATGGGACCTCAAGTACGTCTTGGAAAAACTCACCCTGCCTCCTTTTGAGCCAGCTGCTACTGCGGATATAAAGTTTTTATCTTGGAAAACAGCTCTGCTCCTAGCAATAACTTCTGCAAGACAAGTTTCAGAGCTACAGGCACTCATGGCTGTAGAACCTTTTATCATGTTTTATCTGGACAGGGTCTCCCTGAGGACAAACCCAACATTTATGCCTAAGTGGTGTCCAGTGTGGCTCTTAATCAAACCATTCATCTGCCAACTTTCTATCCAAATCCACAGAACAAGGGGGAAAGAATTCTACATTCTTTGGACGCACAGACAGCTTAGATTCTACTTGGACAGAACCAAAGTTTTCAGAAAGACAGAGCAGTTACTAGTGGCATATGCTGCAGGATCACAAGGAAAGGCTGTCTCAAAGCAGACTATTTCAAAGTGGTAGGCCACTGCATTAGTTTCTGCTACTTATACCATGGCAAGCCAGTGCCTAAGGGCAGTAGGCCACATTCCACCAGAGCTGCAACCACTTCAGCAGCCTTTCTCAGGGGAGTACCAACCAAGGACATTTTAGAACCAGCTACTTGGAGTTCAGTGCACACCTTTACAAAGCACTATCATCTGCCACTCTACTCTAAATCTCTACTCTAAATCCAGGGCAGGCTTTGCCACTGCAGTTCTGCAGGGTCTCATAGCCGCTCCTAATGCTGTTTAGCTCCAGCCTCCCAACCATAGCCCAAACCCAAAGTGTATTCAAGAAACTGGAGGAGAAAGTTCAGACTATACGGACTGATAAAGACTTCCTACAAGTCACAGAGAGTCACACTGACTAGATTATGTAGAGGATTCTCTACTAGGATGCGGTCCTTTTCTGATTCCCAGTCCAAATCCAACAGTAGAAAGACCAAAAAAGTTAAATACAGCAGAATGTGGCAAGCCAATCCTAAAACTAGGTCTGGAGGGTCCCAGCCCCAGGGACCCAGGAGAGAGCAGCTGTGGCTTAGAAAAGTACCTCCCTATCTCAAAAAAAATAAAAAATCCACCCCCAACCCAGACCCTTGCCCACCACCTGCAGGGTAGGGTCAGACTCTTCCTCTTTTTCAGTTCCTGGCAAACAGTCACTCTGGACAAGTGGGTTTTGAATCTCAGAAGCTTAGAGTAAGAAAAATGCAGTTCTCTTACCTTCCAAAGTTTCAGGTATCCCAGCAGTTGCTTAATGCATACTCAAGGAGAGGCAGGCTCATTTTCAAGACCTCTTTTGATAGGGATCCATAATACTGGTCTCTCCAAAGGAAATAGGAACAGCATTTTACTCTGTTATTCTGTTCCTAAGAAAGGAAGGATTCTGAAGGCCATTGTTGGACCTGTCAGAGGTAAACAAGTTTCTCCTTGTCCCAAAATTCAAAATGCTCACCTTGCAGAAGCTCCTTCCTCATCTTCTCCCCTGTGCTGTCATAGTCACTCTGGACCTGAAGGATGCTTTCCTTCAAATCCTTATAGTGAGGGGACACACGTTTCCTTTTCTTCAGGACAGTGAGTGCTCACTACCAATGTTGTGCCTGTCCTTTGGCTTGTCTGCTACTTCCAGAGTTTTTACCAAATGTATAATTCTAGTAATAGTGTTTTGTACGACAAAGGCTATCCATATTTACCCTTATTTGGACAACTGCCTCATTCATACAGGCTGGTGAAAGACTTGTGGATTAACTTGGTGTATCACTCTAAATGGCCATAGATTGCCTGTCCAGTCTAGGATTTGCACTCTTGTCTAAGAAATACAGCCGCCATCTCACCACCTGGTAAATTTTCCTGGGGGCAGAGTTGGACTCCAGGGACCTAAAGCCTCTCTCTTTCAGGAAAAATACAGTTTCTTACCCAGTATTTTTAAACCATCAGGTGACATGAGATGGTACCCGCCAGGTAGGTTCTCAGAACTCTGTGGTATGTTACCTACAGCATCCTTATGATACCCTTAGCCAGATTGCATGTGAAGAAAATCCACCAGTACCTAAAGATTTGTGGTGCCAGCATTAACAGTCTTTACATTTCTAGGCTCATGCTCTTCCCTGTGTCAAGAAGAAGTTCCTTTGATAGGCAGATACCTGCTACCTGAACCTCAGGAGTCCCCTTCAGAGAGATAGGTACTCACTAGTGATGTTTTGGATCATGTCTGAAGCACCCATTCAGTTGGAAATGATGCTGCTTGGCAGGTGGTGTAACATATTTTTAAAGAGCGACATCAGTTTAGAAGAAATGATGAAAGTGCAGAAAACTCCTTTTTCCTTCAAAGTAAAATGGACACTGGGCATTGTGCTTTCGAGAGCAAACAATACCACAGTGATATGGTATATCAACAAACAGGGGAAAACTCACGCCTGCTTTCACTGCTGAATGGCCCTTCAGCTTTCTGGAGATGACACATGGGCTGTGACTTGTATCTCCTGACACAGTCCCTACAAGGGGCAGCAAAGTTTGACAGACATTGTCAACAGATCTGTTAGACCCTCCCACAAATGGATACTAAAAAGGTCAGTGTTCCACAGACTCGCACACAAGTGGGGTGTACCAGATCTAGACCTTTTCATCTGAGAAATAAACAGGCAAATTAGAAAGTTTTGCTTAAGTGCCCCAACAAACCAGGCCCAGAGGACAGATAACCTCTACTTACTTTGGACGGTCTATTTCTTTTTACCTTCCTTTCCCTATCCCTCTTCCCTAGGGTGCTTCAGAAGATCAGAGAGAACTAGCTGACAGTGATTCTGATAGTACCCTTTGGCCCAAGCAGCAGTGGTTCTCCATGGCCTTAACAGCAGGGCCATGGAGTAGTCTTGGGTGTTACCACTTAGACTGGCATCTTCTGACTCATAATAGGGAAACCCCTATACACCCCCACTTGGCAACTCTGAAACTGGTAATGTGGATGATATGATTCTCCATCCAGAAAACTTTCTGACAAGGTCATCTTACAAATTCCGAAAGAAGCAAGGAGACTCACTGCCGGGAAATCATACCTCTCCAAACAGGTAAAATTCCCTAGTCCTTTTTTTACCTTAAGATGCATGCATTTGCAGTTTTGGTCCGTCTGCCTGACTCTACCATGAAGCAATTCTTCAATTGTATCATCCATTTGAAGCCCCCAAGGAGAGACCCCTGCACTGTACTGAGACCTTAACTTTGTGTTAGAAAAACTTATTCTACCCTCCCGTGAGTCTGCTGCTTCCACTGACCTTATGTTACTCACCTGGAAAACTATTCTTCTGAGAGCCAACACATCAACCGGAAAATTTTTTGAATTGCAAGCCCTTATGTGTGTGTGTGGGGGGGGGGGGGGGGTGGCGGCACTTTGATATCTTCCACAAGGACAGAGTTTCCGTGCACATAGTCCCTTTTTTTTTTGCCACAAGAAGTTTCTGAGATTTCTCTAAACCAAGCTGATTACTTGTCTGTTTTCTTTCCTAACCCCCAGAACAAAGGGAAAGAGCTTGGTATTCCCTGAATGTATTCTTGCACAAGACAAAGAACCATATAAAATCTGTTTGTGGCATTTACGTAGATTGAGGAAGGAAATCCTGTCAGCAAATGGACTTTTTCAAAGTGGATTTCAAATAGTTTTGATTTCTTCTATAGACACATTGAGAAGCTTGTGCCTGGCAGCATAAGGCCACAGCAGCAGCTACTGCCTTCATGAGAGGAGTGCCTACCCAGTCCATCTTGGAGACAGTCATCTGGTCTTCAGCACACCCTTTTCAAAACTGTGCAATTTGGCTCGAGCTTCTAGGTCTAGGGCAGGATTTGTTTCTGTGTTTCTGCAATGAGTGATCTCCCACAGTCTTCCGTTCAACCACCTCTTTGTCTTTAGCTCTGTGAATTTCTCCTAATGTCATTACTGCTGCAGAGAAGCATGATTAACATATTACAGTTATGTAGCTACTTATAAATGTAGATGTTCTTGTGTTTTCACTGTTGCATTAATGGTTCCATCCCACCATCTCCTCTTTACATAGGTAGGTACTAGGCTATTGGCCCTAGGGCTATATAAGCCTAGCCAAATGGCACCCTGGCTTTTGCCACCCAAGAAAATTATTTTCCTGTGCCCCTGTCAAGCAGAGCCACAGAAGTGATCCCCGGGGTGAATTTCCTATCTCCCATCTAATCATCAAGATTTTTCGTGAAGAATGCTAATGAGAAGCTTTGTTTGATATAGATAGGTAGTTTGTTCCAGAGTACATATTTAACTTGGTTACGTTAGGATTGGTACCCTAATGTCTCCATGTTAGTTCTTCTTCCATCTCCATGTAGGTTCCTCATGCTTCTCTTCCTGGGCAGGTTGCAATGTCTGACAGCAGCAATGAGAGTGAAACTCTGACCTGGGAGCAAGAAAGATCTGAAGAAATGGCTCTGGCTGGTGACCTTTTATACCCCAGTGTCCTGGCGTCTGGAAGGGTGTTTGACGGCCCTGGTCAAATTGATCAAGTCTCTGGTTTTTGTGTCAGCCTCAAAATTCCAGGGCAGGAAATCCCAAAGGCCATTACTGGACATTGAAGACACTCAAGCCTCTACAGTTGGGGTAAGTAGATGCACAACTTTACTTTCTTCAGGATCCTCTGATAAATATGCTTTATTCCACATGTCTGATATGTGTATTTCCATTTCTAATTCTTTGTTCCATTTTTGACAGTATTTCTGTGAGTTAAGCAGTATCCTCTGAGATCTTGGACCATGCTTTGAGCACATACTTTCTACATATGATTTGTTAAATTTTTGTGTTCCTTTCTTAAAATGTTAAGGCAAGAAAAACTGGAAGAACTAGGGTGATGGTAGTTTACAATTGTAAAAACAAATTGTCTTTAAAAAAACAGTTTGTAACAACAATGTAAATATAGAAGTGGAGTAAACATTTTCCTTACAGCTGTACTGATTTTTTCTAAGTAACCTGAGGCTGTCTGCTATAATTCAGTACATGGCAAAAGTGATCTAAAGAGAAAGTTGATTTGCAAAGCATTAATGGTTGACAGGGAAGGGTGTGATACTGAGAAACAGACTATTACTGGAAATTATTTTCGAATACTAATTATTTTTTTTTCTGTTTTTAGTGTCTCTTGTGTGGTGCCTGCTGCACTTGCATCTCTTCCTTGTTTACAAGTCCCAAACCCCCCTGCTGTCTACACTCACTCCATGAGGTTACTTTGGCAGAATATGAAGATGGGATTAGCTCCTTTCCTGCAGCATAAATGGCCTTTCATTTTTCCATCCAGTTTGCAGTTCCCTGAGCTCCGCCTGGTACAGTATGACTCAGGTTTGTGAGCCACAAAGATCATAAGAAGTTGATGAATATTGAAATAACTTTTTGTTTTGCTTGACTGTGTTAAATCACTATGAAATGCATAATGTACTGACAGTGGCTTAATGTAGTGCACTGTGTCAAAGGGCATTTAGATTTTAATGTGTTAGTAACATAAGCCTGAAGTGAAAAAGGAAAAGGAAGTACACAAGATTGACCTCACAAATTCACACACACGCACACATGCAAGGCTGGATTCAGGATTCTTCACCAGATTAGTAGTTAATTGTTTTTACTTTATGAAGTCTGGGATTGTAGTGACAGAAGAAAGATAGTCTGGTCTGTCTGAGTTGGAATATGCACAGATAGGCTTAAGTGAAAATTACTAGCAACTAGTTGCTTGATTTATTTCTGGTACCTTTCACTTTTGGCTAATTAAAGTGTGTTTTTACATTAAGAAGACTGGAGCTGCAGTTCTAGCATGAGTAGAAAGGTAGCCTGGTCTGTCTGAGCTGGGAAAACAAACAAGAAGGTTTAAAGCAAGATTGTTTCATCAGCACAGAAGGCTTATTGTGGACTTAGTTGTTTTTTGCTGTTCTTTTGCATCAAAAAGTTCAGAATTGTCTGTCTTGTGGCAGAAGGTGTTTACCTGGTCTCTTTGAGTTGGGAGGGTTTCCAGGGAGCTCGAAGTGTAGTTGCTTGTTGGCTAGAGGGCACTTTTTTGTGGAACTGTTCACTGCACTGCACAGTGGCTGTTAGTAGTAACCTGTGTAGTAGCAACTCTGTAGAGCTAGTACTTTAACCTGTAATAAAGAAAGGATTTGTGTGGCGCTAAGTTTAGGGCAGCTGTTAAGTGCATCAAACTTCACTAGTATCTGATCATAGCACTATCCAACTTCTAACCTTAATCCTAGAAACCACTCATGTGACCAAGTCCCTGAGTCATAATAGCCCAATCCTAGTACAGGTCCTTACAACCTAGATTTGTAATTTTCTAATGTCTCTGTGACCAGATTGGTAGATATGGACACCCTGAGACAATGTAGTGATTGTTTTATGTACACTGACAGTCTTTTAGTCTTTAAAGAAACCAACGCAGTATGTGAGAGATGTACCTACATCATTTCCTTGGAGGCAGAAATCTCGCTTACAAACAAGGTTGTCAACAACACACACACTACATCTTGCTGACATACTCCTCACCACAGACGCAGACCTTCTTATGCCGAGGCACTTAAATCTCTCCATACCTCAAAGCCCTCCTAAGCTGTCAGATAGCAACACCTATCCTCAGCAAGCACTAAAGCACACAGCAAAAGCAGCACCTAACACCACACAAAAACCTCAGTGAACCCCGGAAACAAAGCCCATAAGGTAAGCAGACTATGCCAGTTACTGACAAGCTTGTACTGTTGTCATAAGGGGATTCTGTTGTAAGACACACAAATGCATCTCTCACAAGGCTGGACAAGGTAATTGCCTATCTGGAGCAAGGATCCTCAGTGTCATGCATGCACTCAAGTCACTGTACCACATGCACCAATATGATTCTGTCATAGCCCATGTGAGTGTAAATGACTTAATATGTACTTCAATGGACTATATGAAATGAGACATTGTGGATCTCTCTGAATGTGTGTCACAGACAGGTGTGTGCCTTGCATTGAGCAACAGACTACCTTCACCAAGGATGATGCCACAGTTTGAACAGAAAATTATTAATTTCAGTAACTAGCATAGTTTCTGGTGTCACTCCAGGGGGAGTCCAGTATTTGTCAGCATGCTGGGACATGGTTAACAGATTACATTGCTTTGCCAAGAATGGTCTGCATCTGCCCCCCTGGGCTTTTGGATTTTGACTAAAACTTTATCCACTCCCTTAGAGCCCTTTTTTAGGCAGTATCAGAATAACAAAACTGCCAGCATAGCAGGTGTACTGCATAATGATTGAAGCCTAAACAAGAAACTCCATACCCTACAAGCTCTCCTGTAGACATCTGTGCTGTCACTGAGACTTGGTTTAAACTCATAGAAAGTTCTGTGGCAGTGGAAGGCTACAGCACCTTCCACACATCTGACCGACAGCAGCACAGACAGAGCTAAAGGTGGAGGTGTCTCAAGTTGCATTAGCAACATATACAACTCCAGGTTGTTTAAACAGGATAATGTGTTCATCCACATCCATGTCTCCATAGATAAGGTTCCTTCCAATGTTGTGACCAACTGCAGGTCACCTTCTATGATCCATGAAGCTCACAACTCTTACCTAGACCTACAAGAGGCACTCACCATCCAACCAAATCCTCTATTCAGTGGAGGTTTTACCCTTCTATAGACTGGGAAACTTGCACTGTGTCTAACTCATAGGCACAACTTTTCTTGGACTTTATCAACAAAATCACCCTGGATCATTTGATGCACTCCAACCAGAGGCTCAAACATATTGAATCTAGTACTCACCAGCATGGGAGAACGTTGATCCCGCCTCCCGCCAACTCTCCCAGTGACATGACGTCATTTGGTCAGACAATAAAGCTGTTTGCCTTGAAATAAAAATAAACCTGGAAAACCCAACTAAACCCGTAACAGTTACTGTTCTAAAGCAAACTGCAGCCTATTAAAAGACAGCTGGTCAAAATTTACATCTTCCCCAAACCCAGAGAAGACAACTACCTATGCAGAATTATTTAAAGAAGCCCTGTGCAAACATGCAAATGGCTGCATTGAGACTGCCATACTTACCAGAAGTAAGCTCACATGTAAACCAAAAGCAGTCTCCGCTGGTGGAATCTTTACCTTAATAGGCTTTATAACAAAAAAAGGTTATGGCCAAAATCAGAAAGAACAACTGTCATAGAGACAAGAGCTCTCTGATTCAACTAAACAAGAAGCTAAGAGGTTTAATAAAATCCAACAAGGCCAATTACAATGTTGGGATAGCCCCTCAGGGTAAGGACAATCACAAGGCCACCTTTGGCTATGTCAGGAACCTTAAAGGTAACACTTAACAGTGTGCAGAACTGGTAGTAAATGATACAGCCTTCTTTGACGTAGCGAATCTAACAGCTGAAAAATGTAGCTGTGACTTCAACCCAGTACCCCCTATGGAATCCCTTCTAGCATATCCCCCCCGAAACTATCAATAGGGTGCAGATCTTGGTGGCACTCGCTAAGGCCAAAACAATAATTCATTGGACACCAACAATATCCCTGTTTGCCTTAAAACGAGACTTAGCTGGGACCATTTGAGACACTTCAACTACAGCTTCAAAATGGGTTTCATACCAGATGAATGGAGGGCTGCAACTGTCATCCCTACTCATAAGGGTTGGACCATCAACCAACACCAAGAACTACAGACCCATCATTCTGACAAGTCTGATATGCAAAAGCCATGGAATGAATTATAGCGGAAATAATCAGTGAGGATATTGGCAAGCTGCAGACACTGGACCCCCATCCCAGTTTGGCTTTTTTAAGGGAAGGTATTATCTACTGAACCTAGTAGATTTTTTTGAGAGGGTCACCAAGGCTATGGGTGAGGGAAAATGGTGCATACCTCCTACCTTGATCTGGCCAATGAGTTCGATACACTACCCCACTCAGGTATTGTTAACAAAGTCTCAGAAATAGGCATAAACCCCTACATAACTTACTGGATTTTTGGCCACCTCACAGGACCCAAGAATTTTGGATCACTGCGATCACCTCCACCAGGAGACCAGTCACCAACAGAGTAACCCCAAGGCTTTGTATTGGACCTGCCTTTGTTTGGCATCTACTTCCTGGAAGGCTAATGTCAGAAGCCTCTGGCTTACCAAGTTCGCGGATGACTGTAAATTGGGAGCTGTCATAGATCCCCTCCCCCCATGACAGTAATGTCAAACACACAAGACCTACACAAAACAAAACCACAAGAATGTCTAACACAAATAAATGACTGTTGCCAAAGCCACAGATTAAAAACTCACTGTGAAGAAATGCATTATACTGAAGTTTGGGAAATCGTCCACCCAAGCTAATTATTCCATCGATGAAATACCCTTAAGAGGCGGTGACCTGATAGTTAGGAATCTGGTAACATACATAGGCTGTAATCTGGCCTTTGACCAACATGTACTCAAGATGCTAAAAACAAATCATTCTGTGTTGCCCAACTCATAAGCAAGGGTGTGGCATCCAGGTCCAAGGAAGTTACAATACCAATGAATGTATTCAGCCCTTATCAGACCCATCATTGAGTACCTTGCCCCCCCCCCCCCATTGACATGCACCTAATCAGGCACTTGTAACAATTGGAACACCCTCAAAAGTTTCTTACCAGGAGAATCCAGGTATGAATATCCTGTCTTACACATATTACCTTAAGGCCTTTTCTCTGTACTCAAGTCTCCTTCAGGTTATTGACAGGAGCTCTATGCTTAGTGTATAAGGCTTCTTCGGGTCCAGCTCTGATGAATCTCTTGCACACCCGCTAAGCCAACACCACCAGAAACACTAGATCCAAGGACCTGAATTGTATCTGCATATAAATAGAACATGCTGGTGAGACCGATGTGTCTCAAAGGATCCCTGCCCATAAGTAATTATTGGATGTGTGATGTGTTGCATCCTTATAAAGTTGAGGTGCTTCCTTTCTCCCTTGATGTTCTTCGTGTTTCACTGTTGCAGTCATTACATTTGGTTTATCTGCTTGCAGGTAGCCCTCAGTCGGCCTGATTATCAAAGTCTTGGGTCCTGCGTCATTTGCTGTCTCATTTTCCATGACGTCAGGTAGTCAGGGGTATGAAGCATGCAGCCGATTTCATTACATTAGTCTTTCTTGCTGTGCGGTGCCCGAAACAGACGTTCGCAAGTGCTGGTTGGCCTTCTTCTGAAATTTTCGTTTTCGAGTTTCAGATCTGAAGTCTTCAACTAAGCTAAGTACCCCATCGGGGATCCTTTTTCTTGCTCTAAACTGATGTCAGTAAAGGTTAACAATTGTATTTCTTGTGGAAAGCATATACCTCATAAATATTTTCATTCATACTGCATTCTTTGCTTAGGCCCAGACCACGACGTACCTCGCTGTCGGTTTTGTGCCTTATTCAAACCTTGAACTATTCATCGTCTGTTCTTTTTTGCTTCTAAATATTTTTGTACTCTGTTCAATTATCCAGAAATGCCTTCGGTAAGTCACCCAACTACCGACATTCCAAAAAAACACAAAGATAAAGACAGACACAGACCGCATAGGTCCAAAGCTGCCGCCGACGCTTCTCCTAAGCTAGTTGCCAGTTTGCCAGTACTCAGTGAGGCGCTTTCGCAGCCCCTGATACCTGCTACTTCAGATTCGCAGGCCTCTACTGAGACCCATTCAGAGTCCTGCATGCCACGAGATGCTTCGACTGTGGTACTTGCGGATGTCTCTACCTTGGATGAGTCCGGAGATGCTGTGCAGGGCACCGGCTTCTGAGGGTGTATTCAGGCCTACTGACTTGCATGTTAAACCAACTCCATCTTCTTCTTCAAGGCCTAAAACTCTATCCATGCCTAGAAAACCGATGCCCAGACCACATGGTCAGGCCCCTATCCCTAAAAAACAAATAAGAATGGCTGAAGACCTTATTACTCTAATCAGGGGAAGCCACCCTTCTCCCTCTGAGAGACCTAGAACTGATTTTCCTTCTGATTCTTCTGAGCAGGATTCTGAAATTTCTGTTTTTTCTGATGACCAGGAGTTGCCCTTAGCTACCTATGAGGATTCTGGGCAGAGGACTCCAGTCCCTCTGCTTCCCCTCCAGACGATTTCTCTTTTGGTGAAACCTTGCATTCTCTTAGGGAGCATTTCCGCTGGGAAAGCCATGATTACTCTGACTCCAAAAAAGAGACTTTGGGAATTCTTACTCCTACCTCAACACCGGCCTTTAGCTATCCCTCCTGTACTGGATATTGTAGATGATACCTTCTTGGGATCTAGCCTGGTCCCTGACTCTCTACCTCCAGCTCCCAGAAAACCTGACAGGTATTACAGGTTACCTGACTCTCACAAGTTCCTCTTTAAGAATCCTACTGCGGATCCTGAGACCATTTCACAGGGACCCAAAGGCATTAAGGCTACTACTGCCAAAAAACCTACCCCCTCTGATAGAGATTCCAGGGCCCTGGACAGATGGGTAAGAAGGTGTACACTTCTGCAACTTTGGCCATTAGGGCCTTAAACTGCCAGTTTCATATGTTAAAGTATCAGTAGCATATTATTGGATTGCTTTTGTGCTGAAAATAAAGAATTACAGGATTTAATGCATTCTACTGAACAAGTTGGAAAATATACTTTGCAATGTGGTTTTGATCTATTAGAGGCATCTTGCAGGGCTGCTGTCACTGGGTGTGTGTACTTAAAAGCCATGATTGGCTTAAGGAGCAATCTTTGCCAGAGCATGTTAAAGCTAAATTACTGGATGCTCCCTTAAACCAAGACTGCCTGTTTGGCAACAAAGCAGAAGTAGTACTTAAAAAGATGTGGGGGGGGAAGCTAAATCTATGCAAACTGTTAAAGATTTCCTGCAAGTACAGCCTCCCAGATTTAGTAGGCACTGGCCTTCTAAGAATTGGTCCTTTCCTGCCTCTTCCAGGCCTTCTCATTCCAAACCCAGAACCAGCAGAACACCCAGGCTGATGTCTCAAGGTATTCACAGGCCTAAGCAGTGGGGGGCTCCCACTTCCAAAGCTGTAAGTAGTAAGACCCCCCCCCCCATGGTAAACTGTAACAATGACTTAACTTTAAACTTTCCAAACCCTACTCAACTGACTGTTCCTTTAGGGGGAAAGATCGCCCTGCATGCAAAAAACTGGGAACTCGTTACCCAAGACAAATGGGTTTTAAATATAGTTTCCCAAGGATACAGATTTCACTTCCACTCCTTACCAACCCCAAACGGTTGGCCAGACTTACCCCCAAATCAGTGGGCAGAGGCTCAAAAGCAAGTTCTCTCTCTTCTAAGCATCAGGGCTATTCAGCCTGTCCCAGAAGAAGAATGGGGGCAAGGTTTCTACTCAAGACTTTTCCTGGTACCCAGAAAAGACAATACTTGGCGTCCTATCCTGGACCTGTCTATCCTAAACACTTTTTTTTGGTAATCCCAAAATTCAAAATGCTAACTCTTCATCAGCTGCTTCCCATGCTAGGCAGAAATTCCTGGTTGGCAACACTCGATTTAAAGGAAGCCTACCTGCACATCCCAATAGGGGAATCTTGCAGAAGATACCTATTCTTCAGAGCAGGCTACATGCACTATCAGTTCTCTGCACTGCCCTTTGGAGGACTGGAGACGCCCAGGGTATTCACAAAGTGCCGAGCTCCAGTCATTGCATTTTGCAGGCAAAGAAATATTCAGATATACCCATACCTGGACGATTGTCTAATTCGGGCAGAAAGCCAGGACATACTATTAAACCATCTGGCATTTGTAAAGAAATTACTAACTTCTCTGGGGTACACCATAAACGAAAATAAATCACATCTAGTACCCCGCCAGCGAATTGTATTCTGGGAGCAAGCTTGAATACAAATTCCCAGATGGCCTACTTCACGCCAGAGAATCAAGTTCACTTGACAGCCTACTTCAAAAAACTGGCCACAAAGACCCAGCTATCTGCAAGGAAAATACTGCAAGACCTGGGGTTCATAGCCTCTTGCATTCTACTAATTCCATATGCAAGACTGCATATGAGGAAACTACAGTGGTATCTAAAACGCCTATGGTGTCAACATTCTCAGGACCTAGAATAAATGATTCCTATCATACCTTGTCTAAAGATATAGTTCCTTTGGTGGGCAGAGGCCTGCCACCAAAACAAGGGACTGCCGTTCACTCTATCCCCTGCCGCCCAAACCCTAACAACAGACACATCAGACTATGCATGGGGGGCTCACTTGGCAGGGCAGTGCATTCAGGGCAAATGGAACCCAAGGCAAATGCACCTGCATATCAATCAAAAAGAAATGTTAGCTGTACAGAATGCTCTGACGGCCTTCAAGGACCACATTCTTCCAGGACAGTTATTGTTAAAGACAGACAACACCACTGTTATGTGGTACATAAACAAGCAGGGGGTAGCCCACTCATACCCTCTCCGCAGACTAGCCATGGCTCTGTGGAACACAGCTTTCAACTACCAAGTGCACCTACAAGCTCAGTTCCTGCCAGGCAAGCTAAATACACTGGCAGATGACCTAAGCAGAAATCTCATGGACCCACACAAGTGGAAACTGGATCCAAAGATATTCAACATTTTGAGAAACAAATGGGGGAGCCCAGAGATAGACCTGTTTGCCTCCCTTCAGAAGTACCATTAGACAAATTCTGCACAAGGACTCCCCACAGACAAGCTTGGAAAGTGGATGCCCTGTCCTTCACATGGAAAAACCTATCAGTTTATGCCTTTCCCCCTCTGCCTGTCCTCTCCAAAGTGCTACTAAAGATCAAACAGGACAAACCAAGTACAATATGTATTGCACCAGACTGGCCACGCCAACAATGGTAAACCCTCTTGCGCATTGTGTCATTTCTGGGACCATGGCACCTGCCGCAGACCCTTGCCCTGCTGTGCCTGCAGGACGGCCAGATTCTGCACCCACAGCTTCAAACCCTGAATCTTGCAGCCTGGCTAATTTCATGATCTCTCCGTTACCATCCCTCAGTAAACAAGTGATGATCGTCATCCTGCTGGCAAGGAGGCCTAGTACTAGAAAATCCTATGCTGAAAAATGGAAAAGATTCTGTTCCTGGAACCAAACCCAGGGGATGGATACAACTGTGCCCAGTTTACCGCAGATTCGTCAATACTTAACTGAGATGCTTCACAAGGGCCTTTCCTTTTCTTCCATCAAAATTCATGCCTCAGACATTTCAGTTCATTATAATACAGAGCCACCCCTCTTCTCTCATCCACTGCTGAAGCAATTCCTCAGAGGGGCCAAAAACCTTAAGACCACCCAGGAGAGCCCCTACTCCAGTCTGGGACCTTAACTTTATATTGAAAAAGCTCACTCTACCTACCTTTGAGCCAGTTGAAACTGCAGAGTTGAAATTTCTTTCTTGGAAAATAGCCTTCCTTCTAGCCATCACTTCAGCAAGAAGGGTGTCTGAATTACAGGGCCTCATGGCAGTGGGGCCTTTCATCATCTTTCATGCAGACAGGGTGTCTGTCAGGACCAACCCCCTCCTTTATGCCCAAGGTGGTATCCAGTGTGGCCCTTAATCAGTCCATTGCTTTGCCAACCTTCTTTTCTGATCCACAGAACAAAGGGGAATGAATGCTGCACTCCTTGGACGTGCACAGACAACTTAGATTTTACTTGGACAGGACTAAGCCTCTCAGGAAATCTGAACAGCTGCTGGTTGCATTTTTGCTGCAGGGGCAGAGGGGAAGGCCATTTCAAAGCAAACCATTTCTAAGTGGATAGACCATTGCATTCATTTCTGCTATAAGCACCATGGATAACCTATCCCACAGGGGATAAGACCACATTCAACCACGGCTGCATCTACCTCTACAGCCTTTCTCAGAGGTGTCCCTACCAGGGACATCCTAGAAGCTGCTACCTGGAGTTCTGTATATACCTTCACCAAGCATTACCACTTGCCAATTTTTTCTAAATCCAGAGCTGGTTTTGCCAGTGCAGTCTTGCAGGGCCTTATAACTGGTCCTAATGCTATCTAATTGCCTCCTCCCTTCCTTAGCTTTGGGAATCTACTCAAATGTAATGACTGCAACAGTGAAACACTAAGAATATAGTACAGTTGCGTACACTTACCATAAATGTAGATGTTCAAGTATATTCACTGTTGCAGTCCTGGTTACCCTCCCTCCAGCCCCCTTTCTTCTATTGACTATACCTCTATTCTTGCTTACTGTGCTTAACGTTTTCTGATGTGGTTGCTTTTTTGTTGGAAGTGTAACCTTGTATATAATTGCTTCCCATTATGGGGGCACCTGACATCTGAGGCAAGAAAAACTGATGTAATGGCATTGGCTGCATGCTTTATACCCCTGACTACCTGACGTCATTGAAGATGAGACAGCAACCAACGCAGGACCCAAGACTTTGATAATCAGGCTGACTGAGGGCTACCTGCAAGCAGATAACCCAAATGTAATGACTGCAACAGTGAATACACTCAAACATCTACATTTATGGTTAGTGTACACAACTGTACTTTCTGTGGATAATTATAAGAACACCATGGCAACATCTGCTGTGCAAGACCACTTTGTTATAAAACAGAGAAAGCATTAAAAAAGTTTTACTTCCTGTTTCATCTTACTAATTACTGGATTTCATCAGCACATTTCTGTAGTAGGAAAAAATATTGTGTTTTTTTAACTGCTTTTATTATTTTATAATATTCTCCTTGTGTGGAAGACAGCAACATAATGATCTGATGTTGTTAATCTTCGTTCATTTCTTACTGATGGGTTATTGGTTCCGTCCTCGGAACCGAGCCAGCCTCACACCAAGCTCGCATCAGCCAAAAACTCTTGAGCCAAGATCCTACCCAGAATGCTGTGCTCCCTGTTACCTCAGATCTCGTTTGCCATGTTGCTGTACAGCCGTGTGAAGCCACTCTCTCTCAGCTAAGTGAAAATTTTTTTGAAAGTTTCTATATTGTTAGTGCTTAAAACGTTTTCAGTCAGTTACTGTCTCTATACTCCTACCCTATCATATCTTTTGAGTCTCTCCCTATAGTTTTTCTTCCTTTTTATTACCTTCTCTTGCATTTGAGGTAATTCTTCATTACCATCGTTGGTAATCCTTCCTTTCTGTCTTCTTACCCTTCTGGGTAGCTTTCTTAACTCCTTGGTACTGTCCTTCTCCACATCATTTTGTCAGACAAGAAAAGTAGTGTTGGTTTCAAACAGTGTACGAAATGTGTCCTCAAGTTATCGCGCTCTGATGGTCATGATTTATGTGTCTATTGCTTGAATGTCTCCCACCTTTCAATGGATCCCCTGTGTGGGATTTGTAGAAATTTTTCGACCAGGGCCCTCAGTGAAAGAAAGAAGTTAATCCTGAAAGGCCTCCTTAAAACTCCTTTTTGTGAGGCTGTCTCTGGGTCGGAGGGCTTACCCTCTCTTGCTAAACCCCGTAAGAGGCATTCTTCTTCCTCCTCGAGGTCGCTCACTTTATCTCCCTCTGGAGATAGCAAGGAGTTGACTCACAAAAAGGTAAAAATTTAGAGTCCAGCGCTGCCATCTGTGGCCCTTTCAGCCACAGCCTCGGCACCTCCCCAGTTGATTCTTGCTCCAGCTATGTCCTCTTTATCGCCACCGGCATCGGAGTTCCCGGTATAGACACTTACTGCTCCGACAGTTTTGTTGCAGCCTTTATTGGCACCGTCTCTGCAGGTACAGTCTCCTTTGGCCCCAAGTTTGAAGATACTGTCCTCTATGGTGCACACACCTTTGGCACCATCATCTTCAGTGCAGTCCTTTTTGGCATAGTCATTACTGCCAGTGCAGACACCTTCCTTGACGGCACCGTACTCATAGGTGCAGACATTTACCACACCGCCCTTTACGGTGCAGACACCATTGACTTCTATGGCGCTGCCTTCGTCTGCGCAGATAACCTCAACACTATTCTCCTCGGTGCAGACATTCTCAGTTCCGGGCTCTGCACCACTCAAACTAGCAAGGACCAAGTATTTTCCTTCCTTGGTTCTGTTTGTTGGTAGCCAATATAGCCCTTTTCTAGAAAGGCCAGAATCGCCTTCAGGTTACTGTATGAGGTCGACCAGGAGCCTCTCTGTACAAGATGTGCTGTGGCTTGTCGACCAGTTGTTTGTGGCCAGGGTCTCTCAACCGTCTAAAGCTATGTTCCCTCTTTCAGGTGACTGTATTTCTCCACAGACTCCAAAGTACACTCCTCCTTCGACTTCCACACAAGCATCGAAGCCCCTTCCTCCGACCCCAATAGTGGACCTCACTTTGGAGCCGGAATCGTCCTTGTGGCCCTCTGTGCACTGAGCATTGGGCTCTTCTCAGACCAGTGGATGTGCCGTGGGGGAAGGCTTTCTTGGTTCCACACAGATTTTTTTCTATGGCACCCTCCAGGACTCCTCCCTCCCTCATGCTCCACACCCCTGTTGTCATGCTCGGTTCCGGGCTCCCATCCCTGAACTTCCAGGCCATGGAGAGGGCGCTTGCCTTCGCTGGAACCCCCCTCCCCCATGTCAGAGTTTTCTCCCCCCTCTGTGCCGCAACTTTCGCAAGCCACAACCACCGGACACCGGGTGCAAAGGCCTCAAGTTTCTCCCGCTCAGGAGATCCCCCCTTTGCAGTCTTCCCCAGAACTTCCCACTGAGGAAGTCGCCTCACAAGGTTTCATGCAAGAAGAAGCACATGGACTCCACTGAGGAGTCATTGACCGAAGATAGGAACTTTGACGATGGGGAAGGGTCCCCATGGTCACCCTTTGATGAGGTGTCCTTTGGTGACATCCTCATGATCCTAAGACAGAGGGGTGACTGGAAGCCCCCCAACCCTTTCTCATAGGAATCTGTATTACTGCAGACCTTTCGTGCCCGGCCTCCTACCTCATTGGTTACCCTGACAGCTTGTCCAGCTCCTCATCCAGCATGCATGGAAGGCTCCAAAAACCCTGGAGGACTGACAAGATTTTATCTCCCCCAGCTGAGCATCCACATTGGTCAAAAGATCTTCCAGTAGAAGCCATGGTGGTGGTGGCTGCAACCAAGAAAGACTTGGCAGAAGAGAACCAGACTGTCCATCCGCCCAACAAGGAGTCCCGGGCGATAGACAGACTTGGGAAGCATGTGTTTGCTTCATCGACATTCGCTGTAAGGTCCTTGAACTACTTGGCACTCTTTACAAGGCTGCAGAGGGACCTTATCAACCGTTTCTCTGAAACCTTGTCAGGATTCGTTTCTGATGAGGTCCATGACAATGTAGCTTCTCAGATAATAACCCTGGAATACATATCCAATTCTTCCATGTGACTTATTTCACACGCAACGGATAGAGCGGTAGGCACAGATATACTCATGAGACGACATGTCTGGATACACTTTTGTGGATTTCTTTAAGGCTTCCTTTATGAGCGCTCCCATCGAGGCCGCTTCTTTGTCTGGCCCTAAAGTTAAAGATTCACTAGCAAGGTGCGAACAAGATGGCAAGACCCTATCTGCCGTTAGTGTCTGACACTCCACTCCTCAACAATTTTACTCCGGAAATCACAGGAGTGGGAAGATGCAGCACAGAAAATCACAGGGCTCTTTCTGTGATGCACGTGCCGAGTTCTCCCCTAAAGGCAAAGGGGGAGACTCCAATGGAAGACGCCCCTTTTGGGGCAGGGGTGGTCTGCGAAACCGGGGTTCCAGAGATTTTCTCTGGGCAACCCTACCAGCGCTCCTGAAGCGTTGTCCAACTGTTCATCTCTGGAAGCGGTCGGGGGTTGTCTTTCCTTGTACCTTACTGCCCGGCGAAACATAACCACCGATTCTTGGGTACAACGGATAATATCCAGAGGCTATTGCATCCCCTTTCATCTCTGTCCAACCTCATACAGAGACTTACCCAGCATCCCACCCAGTCAAAGGGAAGCAGCAGCACATGAAATACGAAAGCTGCTACTAAAAAGAGTAATCCAGACGATCCCCCTAGACCAAATAGGATCTGGTTTGTTCTCAAGGTTCCCTTTGGTGCCAAAAAAGACAGAGGACTGGAGACAGATTCTGGATCTCAGCACACTGAGCAACTTTGTAAAAACAGAGACATTCTGGTTCAGTCTATCCTTCCTCTTCTGGAAGAAGACAATTGGATGTGCTCTGTAGATCTTCACGATGCGTATTACCATATAAAAATGGACAAGTGCTCAAGAAGATACCTCCGCTTTTGCATAGGAGCCAGTCACTACCAATTTCGAGCACTGCCCTCCGGTATCTCCTGAGCAACTTTGTAAAAACAGGGAAATTCTGGTTCAGTCTATCCTTCCTCTTCTGGAAGAAGACAATTGGATGTGCTCTGTAGATCTTCACGATGCGTATTACCATATAAAAATGGACAAGTGCTCAAGAAGATACCTCCGCTTTTGCATAGGAGCCAGTCACTACCAATTTCGAGCACTGCCCTCCGGTATCTCTACAGACCACAGAGTGTTCATAGGTTGGTACTAGGCTATCAGCTCTAGGGCCTATACAAGTCTAGCCAGAACAATTCCCTGGCTATTTTTTCCCACACTGTTTACTTCCCTGGACCCCTGTCTAGCAAGGGTGACTGACGTGATCCCCGGGGTGAATTTCCTTTCTCCCATCCAATCGTCAAACGCATGGCAGTGGTCATTGCTCACCTGCGACTTCAAGGATTCCAGATGTTTCCATACCTAGATGACTGGCTCCTCACCGCCCCCCCAACAAGCGTCTACTAGAAGAAGCCCTAGACTACACTCTTCTCACAGTACAATACCTGGGAATCACTGTAAACTGGGAGAAGTCCAACACGACCCCAGCACAGTCTTTAGAATTCATTGGGGTTCTCTTGGACACGAGGAATTGCACAGCATCTCTTCCAGATCACAGACTTCAGAGAATAAGACAACAGGTTCAACTGCTACTCTGTCACCACAAGTCTTTTGCTCGGTCCATACTCCAACTATTGGGGTCAATGGCAGTCTCGCTCACCATTGTTCCTCAGGCCAGATTCCACATTTGACTTCTCCAGTGGTTGCTCCTCACTCAGTGGTACCCTCTAGAACACCCTTTGTCCTTTCAGATAAGTGTAACTTAGAGATGCAAGCAAGATTTGCCCTGGCTGACGTCTCAAAACACCCAACAATGGTCTCACCCATTCAGCCCCCATCACCTGAAAGCCACGGTGACCACGGACGCCTCCCTGATGTGGTGGTGGGGGGGGGCTATGTCAGAGAAACTCGGTCCAAGGCACCTGGTCAGAGACAGAAGCCCTTTTGCATATCAATGTCCTGGAACATAGGGCGATGCTATTAGCGTTGCAGGCATTCCACTCCATCCTTCCATCAGGAAATATTGCAATCCAATCAGACAACATGTCAGTGGTCTGGTATATCAACAAGCAAGGGAGCACCAGATCTTATCCATTATACTGAGAAGCCTTGAGAATGTGGCAGTGGGCGGTAGCTTCCAAACACTTTCTAATTTCAACTCACATTCCCGGGAGCTCCAATGTGATAGCGGACAAGTTGAGCAGGTGCATTCTACAACCTCACGAGTGGTCCCTCAACCCTGTGATAGCGGCAAGAATTTTCAGCCACTGGGGCCAGCCTTGCTGCGACCTATTCGCCTCCCCAATCAAGTACAAGTGCAGCAACTATTTTGCCCTGATCCTCCCTTGGGGACAGTCACCGAGAGATGCTCTAGTCCACGCTTGGCCCTCGGGTCTGCTTTATGCTTATCCTCTTCTTCCCCTCATCTCCCAATTTCTGAAGAAAGCACAGCAGTTGAAAAGCAAAGTGATCCTCATTGCTCCATATTGGCCTCGACAAGTTTGGTTCCCCTTCCTCTGGCCTCACCTGCTAGATCGACCATGGATCCTCAATCTGTCCCCAACATTGATCTCTAATCCGCAGGGTCTGACTCACCCCAGTCTAACAACGCTAAAGCTGACAGCTTGGTTTCTCCATTTCCTATGATTGCCAGGCAGGTTAACCTCTTGTCCCCAGTGCGCAATATTCTTATCTCATCTCATAAATCGTCCACCAGACTAATCTATCTCAGCAAATGGAAAAGGTTTTCATTATGGGCAGTGAATAAGCAATTAGATCCCTTGTCAGCTCCAGTTTCAGTGGTTTTAGATTACTTATCACATCATTTCCAATCTGGGGTGTCAGCCTCTACTATTCGTTTTCATTTAGCTGCCATTTCAAATTTCCACATTGGTCTTCAGGATTCTTCACTCATGTCACATAGACTCTGTAGGACTTTCTTGAAGGGTGTTTTTCACCTAAAACCTCCCTTTAGAGAACCAGTACAAGCTTTGGATTTGGCCTTGGCTCTACAAGCCCTAACAGCTCCCTCCTTTGAACCTGCATATTCATGTGATTTAAAGTACCTCTCTTGGAAAGCTTTGTTTCTGGTTGCAATCACATCGGCCAGACGTTTGTCAGAACTTCAAGCATTATGCATCAAATGTCCCTACCTTATTTTCCATAAGGATAGAGTATCACTGAGAAATAATTCTTCCTTTTTACCTGAAGTGGTATCAGAGCGGTCTATCAATCAGTCTATTGACCTCCCAGTATTATTTTTCCGAATCATTCTAACAAGGGAGAATATTGCCTGCACTCCCTGGATGTTCATAGGCAAATACAATTTTATCTGGACAGAACAAAATCTAACCATAAATCAGACCAATTATTTCTCGCCTTTTCTGGACCAAGGCTAGGTCAACCTGTCTCAAAAGTTACATTGGTGTCATGGTTGAGAAATTGCATTACCTTTATCTACAGCAAGAACAGTGTCACCTTGCCTCACAGAGTGAAAGCCCATTCTACAAGGTCTATGGCAACTTTCCATGCTAGGGCTTCCCTCGATGATAATTTGCTCAGCTGCGACTTGGGCCAAACTTCATACTTTTATCCTTCATGACAAATTGGATTTGGCCTCCAGAGGTAGGCATTCTTTTGGTGCCATGGTGCTCAGGAATGTCCTTTCATGAGGGCCACCCAGGGATACAGGTAGCTGGGGACTCTGTCCCGTCAGTAAGGAATGAACGAAGATTAATAACATCAGATAAAGAAGTTATGTGTTACCATAACGTTCCATCTGTGTTGTTGATCTTCGTTCATTCATTACTCCCCACCCTCCGTCCCCCTCCAGGGGTTCCTTGTTGATCTCATGTACTCCTTTATTGTAGATCTGTTATGACCAGAGGTAGCCTCTATTTTTGTCTATCAAGTTGCAAACTCCATCTGAGGTAACAGGGAACAGAGCATTCTGGGTAGGATCTTGGGTCGAGAGTTTTTGGCTGACGCGAGCTTGGTATTTGGCCGGTTTGGTATAGAGGACGAAACCAATAACCCATTAGTAATGAGTGAACGAAGATCAACAACACAGATGGAACGTTATGATGAGACAACTTTTTTCTTGCAGTTATCAGTAGCTGTTGTATTTCACCGTTTGATTGCTAGTTTAATGGATCCATGTTCATTATAATGTGAGTTACAGTGGCCTTTGAGGAATGAGTGAGTGAAATTACTTTCTGGTACTTGTGATGCTTCAGAACTGCCAGAATTACTGGTGCTTCTTGCAGCTCAAGTTTTCCAAGTAGTCGCAAGCCATGTTTGTGTGTGTTTTTATCAGTGACTCGCAGCTGCTCTGAAACTTCCAGTACATTAACCATTGTATTCATAGTTCCCTAATTTTGCTTCAAATGTTGGCCCTGTCCGTAGTACTTTATTATTAGGAAAAAAAAAAAATCTGGTACGTCACTGAGAACTAGTCCTTACATTAGTGTTTTTTCAGAGTGTATATTCTTGCAACACCTGCTTTTAGATCTTTCTTCATGAATTAAATAAATAGTATTTAAAAATGTCCCTGATTCTGGATCTTTGTTCATTAATTTTGAATATCTTTATTTCTTAAACAAAATATCCAGTAAGAACAGATTAGATTAGCTCTGGTGGACTTAACTGAAAAAGTATGATGTACTGAATGTTACATACTTGCTAAAAAAAACACAACTGGTACATTGATTAGGGTTGTGTATATTTATGACAGCAAGATCAGTTTTACATAGTGGAAGGATCTCATCTTTTTACATTTAGTTTAGAAAGTATATTTTTAAATAATTTTAAACAGACTTGTAACATGAAATACGTTTCTTTTCACTGTATGAAAACCTCCTTTCTGTGACATAAAACTAATGACTTTTTTAAGGCCATGGCTGTGGTATTTCTTTACTATCACTTTCATCACGGTGTATACAGCTTTACCTTAATCAATTGCTTTGGTGACCTTTTCAAAGAAGTCCACCTGGTTCACTAAGCATGACCTGCCCTTGACGAATCCAAACTGAGGCAGTTCCACTGTTTAGAAAACATTGTTCAAAAGTAGCCCATTGCTTTGCTGTTTTGTGCTTCTGAGTTTATGAACATAATTAAAAAGGTCTTTGGCTTGTGTAGCTCTTTCAGCCTCAGACTTTGCTTGGTGGATGTTGTTAAGCTCCTGGGTTTTTGTTTATCTCAGTGATGAGAGCTCTATCATTCTAGGAATTGCTATCCTTACTTTAGGTACTTTTATTGTAAAGCTTGTTGATATTATTGTTGCACTATGGGGGTTTGTTTCTGAGGTTTGCCGTGCACTGATTTCTGTAAGGTGTAGCTGTATCTGTGCAGCTGTTTACATGCTGGTATACTGTAGTGGTGTATGTTTCAGTTATTCAGTATAGTTAACTGGGCTTGGTGGGGATGTGAATCTTGGTAACGTAGCACCTTGGAATAGGTAGTTTGCTTAGCATTTTCAGTTTTATTTTGAAGGAGACAGCTTTATGGTCAAAGCTGAACAAGGTTTGGTGCAAGATGCCCTGTATATAGTAAGGAAATGATTCAAGATGTTGTTACCCTTGGTGGGTACGAATTGTTCAAGGGTGTTTGCATTTACAAAGTCCATCCATCTCTGCTTGTGTGCCATTGGTTGTGGCATAGGTTTCCCAGTCTACAGATGTCTTTCCTGGATCATAGATGGAGTTCTGTAGCAAGTTAATATATAGTGCAGGACCTTTCTAATGCTAATTTGACCATATAGAAGGTCTCGAGCATCATACTGCTTTGCCAGCATTGATGTGAGTCTCTTCCGGATGAAGATTGAGATACAGCCACCCTTTTTCTCCACTTCTACAGTTCTTAGTCTAAATTTGTGGAAGTCATCTCAGTCCTACATAGCCTGAGTACTCTCCTCTATTTTAAACCATATCTCAGTCACTACACAGATGTCTTTATCCTCCAGGGTGAAGAGAGCTTGTAGGGAGAGAATTTGTTTGTTTAGGCTGCAGCATGTGTATGTATACCTGGTTTATATGGTGTATTGATAAACTGTGGAACAAAGCTGGACCAGTAACTCCTTGCCCTGCTATAGGGCGAGTTGTATTAGTGCAGCTAGCTTCAAGCAATTCGTGGGTGTGTGTGTGTGTCTAGTGAATTGAGTGTCACTAGCTTTGATTCTCTGTTGTCATTGCAGCAGTGTTTTGTGGAAACGTGGGTAAAAAAACAAACTTCACCCATATGTGGTGTGTGTGTGCGTGCGTTTGCTCATGCATGCGTGCAAGGTGTACATAATATAACAGTGAACTAGTGTGAACAAAGATGGCGTAACATCTGCTAACTGTCCTAGTACGGGGACATTTGTGTCCATGCACCTGGGTTGCTGCAGTAGGTGAGGGATGCTGAGCTGTCACAGTCATTGGCTATTGTCCCCCATAGATGTTGCAGCACTGGTTTATGAAGAGGTGTAAAGCACCAGGCTTCATCAGTATGTGTTCGTTTTGTGTGTGGGTGTCTGGAGCCAATATCCATCAGCTGCTTTGGTTTGCCAAAGTCATTGCAATAGTGTTTTGCAGAGAGGTGGAAAAAACACTGGGCACAGAAAGCACATCATTAACTACTTGGGGCTGTAGTGCTCTGAGCTGATATTTGCTCAGTAACCATTTACAAGTAGGAGACCACATGTGTGTGTGTGTCTGTGTGTGTGTGTGTGTGGTGGATAAGCATGTGGGGGTGCATATGGTGAAATGGAGAACTGTGGAGCAAAGTGGGGCTGACACCTCCTAGGTGACCTGCTATGGGGAGAGCTGCATCAGGCTTGCTGCAAGTACTGTGGGGAGGGGGGTGTTCTCAACTGACTGTGTCAGTATCTTTAACACCCATTGTCTTTGCAGCAGTGTTTTTGGAGAGGTGGGTAAATCAGTTTACCTCAGTGGAAATACCTCTCAACTGTGCAGATTTTCACAAAATGTCCAGATTTTTGCCTCCTAGATATGATCTTTTTTTTATAAAATTTGTGGATGTTCTTCGTTCCCCATTGCTGCAGTCCTTACTATTGGGTATAGTCCGCATCCAGTCGGCCCGAATACCAGAGTATAAGGCTGACGTCGGTCAGGGCGCATTAGACTGACGTCAGTACGTCAGGGTACTAATGCGCATGACCGGCGTCATATCCTCAGTCTTTTTTGCCGCGTGGTCCGATGCAGAAGCAGTTTTGCGAGTGCAGGTTGGCGTTCTGAAATCTTTCCGAAACCGGAGTTTCAGACCGAAACAGAGTTGGCTAAGTACCCCGTTGGGGAACATTTTGGTTTTTTCTTGCCTCAGTATTTTACCGGATGTCAGAAAAAGTGAATAACTGTATTTCTTGTTGGAAACAGATACCTCATAGGGATTACCATACCTTGTGTATACCTTGTTTAGGGCCTGAGCACGACGTTGTTGGTTGCCGCTCTTGTGCTAGGTTTAACAAACGCACTATTAAGAGGAGGTTAGACTGTGCCAGGTTAGTGTTTGGGAAGCGTTGCAATTATAAAATGCCGTCGGATGCTCCGACGCCCGCTTCGTCCAAGAAGCGCAAGGACAAAACAGCGAAGCCTAGGGTTGATGAACCGGCAGTCCTGGACGTCGGTTCTTTAGGAGGCTCAGTGGAGCCAGAGGTTTTGCCAGGAGTTTCCATGGAGTCCCAGGCAGAATCTTTACTGTTACAGGATGTACCTTCTCAGGAGGTAGGCCAGGCTGAGGGGGCTTCTCAGGTGACTGTTCTTCCCTCTCTTCCCAAGGTAGTTAGAGCCTCTCCTTCTGTTGCCAAAACTTCTTTGAGAGGTAGGCCTAGTTTAGCTTCAGTAGGGGCTTCTCCTAGCATTTCGGGTTCTGTACCTAAGAAACATATGCTTAAAATGGCGGAAGATTTGATTACTATGATTAGAGGTTCTATGCCCCGCCTGATAAGAGGCCTAGGGTGGAACCAGAGTTTGATTGTTTTGAACAGTGTTCAGAGGCTTCAGGGTCTTCTGCGGAAGACTTGCAGGAGTATCCTACTTATTCTGATTCTGATGTGGATGATTCCACTCCTACAGCTACTCCTCCTGAGGATTTCTCATTTTCAGAGACTCTGCATTCCATGAGGGAGCACTTTAAATGGGAAGGCCAGGATTACTCTGATTCCAGGAAAAGGCTTAGGAATTCTTGTTTTACCCCAGCATAGGCCCTTAGCTATTCCTCCTGTGTTGAATGTGGTGGAAGATGTTTTTGCAGAGGCTTCCCTGAACCCTGACTCTTTGCCTCCTGCTCCTGTTAAGCCTGATAGGTATTATAGGGTGCCCGAAGCTCATAAGTATTTGTTTAAGAGTCCTAGGGCGGACCCAGAAACTATTTCTCAAGGGCCTAAAGGTGTTAAAGCTTCTGTGGTTAAAAATCCTGTTCCCACTGATAAAGAGGCAAGGGCTTTGGATAGGTGGGGAAAGAAAGTGTATACTTCTTCCACTCTAGCCATGAGAGCATTGAATTGTCAGTTTCACATGCTAAAATATCAGAATTACCTCCTTTCACATTTGAAATCTAAGGTGGATGCTTTGGCAGGAGGTATTGAGTGTAAAGAGTTGCTGGATTTGGTTCATGTGTCTGAACAAGTGGGTAAGCATTCTTTGCAATGTGGTTTTGATGCTGTACAAGCCTCCTCGAGGGTGGCCGCTACTAGTTCTGTTCTTCGCAGGCATGCCTGGTTGAAGGATCAGAATTTAGCTGAGCATGTTAAGACAAGGATTTTGGATGCTCCTTTACAGTCTGATGTGTTGTTTGGATCGCCTGTGGAAGCAGTTTTAAAGAAAATGGAGGACAAAGCTAAGTCTATGCAAACTGTTAAAGATTTTTGCAGGTGCAGCCACCGAAATTTAGTAGAAATTGGCCGGCTAAGGGGTGGACATATCCTGCTTATGATTCTCAGTCTAGGGGTAGGTCTAGGCGTGGTAGGGGCAGGGCTCAAGGTTCTTTTAGGCCTAGAACAGGAGTTCGCCTGCTCAGACTTCTGGTGAGGGCAGGGGTCAGTCCTTTCGTAAACAGACCCAATGACCTGTCTTTTCAGCTGCCAGTAGATTCCGTCTGGCAGCTCCTTTGGGAGGAAGACTGTCTCTTTTCAAAGCAAATTGGGATTTAATTACTCAAGACAAATGGGTGTTGGATATCATTCACCACGGTTACAGATTTTATTTCCATACAATGCCCCCTTTCAAAGGCATGCCAGACGTTCCTCCTCCACAAAGAAAAGAGGCTCACAAGCAAGTTTCTCAATTACTCCAGCTGGGGGCCATTCAGCCAGTCCCTGTATCAGAAAGGGGCCTAGGATTTTATTCTCGCCTGTTCCTAGTACCAAAGAAAGGGAACACGTGGAGACCAATTTTGGATTTATCTCTCCTCAACACTTTTCTGGACATTCCCAAGTTCAAGATGTTGGCGTTACAACAGCTTTTACCTCTGCTGGGCAAAGATCACTGGATGGTAACTCTAGATCTCAAGGAAGCTTACCTTCATGTGCCTATCAGGCTAAGTTGCAGGAAGTATCTGCGGTTTCGAGCTGGAAATTCTCATTATCAGTTCTCTGCATTGCCCTTTGGCTTATCTACTGCGCCCAGAGTATTCACAAAGGTTCTGGCTCCAGTGATAGCTTACTTCAGGCTTCAAGGAATTCAAATCTATCCTTACTTGGACGACTGCCTGATTCTGGCTCAAGAAAAGGAAGACCTTGTACAGCATCTGGAACATGTTATTGCAGTGCTAAGATGCCTAGGGTATTCTGTGAACGAAATAAAGTCCAGTCTAGTACCCTCTCAAGACATGTGCTTTCTGGGTGTGAGACTGAATACAGCAGCCCAGATGGCCTTTTTAACCCCGGACAAACAACAGAGTCTATCACTTTACTTCCATCAACTATCTCATCAGTCCGTGCTGACTGCAAGGACAGTCCTTCAAGCATTAGGGTTCATGGCATCTTGTATTCTGGTGCTTCCCAATGCCAAACTGCATATGAGGAAGCTACAATGGTATCTCAAAATGTATGGACACAGCACTGCCAGGATTTGGACACTGTCATTCAAATAATACCTTGCCTTCAAAAAGAATTTTTGTGGTGGGCTCAGGAATGTCACCTAAACAAGGGACTCTCTGTGACCCGGCCAGAGGCGAGTCAGATTTTAACGACAGATGCCTCGGACATTGCTTGGGGAGCTCATCTAAATGGAATGTGGATACAAGACATGTGGCCTGCCAGACTACTGAATCTACATATCAACATGAAGGAGATGTTAGCAGTCCAGTTTGCATTAATGGCTTTCAAGGAGTTACTTCTTCCAGGGCAGGTGTTGATTCTAACAGACAACACAACTGTCATGTGGTACATCAACAAGCAAGGGGGAACACATTCTTATCCTCTATGCAGGCAAGCAATGATTTTATGGGAGACTGCGCTAAGCTTGCAACTAACTCTTCAGGCAAGGTTTCTGCCAGGAGCACAGAACTCCTTAGCAGATGTGTTAAGCAGACAAATCATGGATCCCCACGAGTGGAAACTGGATCTTCATGTATTTCAAACATTGACAGTGTCATGGGGAACTCCAGACATAGATCTGTTCGCTTCTCCACTAAACCACCAGCTGCCACAGTATTGCACAAAGGGGTTTCATCACACAGCTTGGAAAGTGGATGCTCTGTCTTTCAGTTGGAAAAACCTTCATGTGTATGCCTTTCCTCCTCTGCCTCTTCTTCCAAAGGTACTATTAAAGGTCAGACAAGACAGGCCAAGGATGATTTTGATAGCTCCAGATTGGCCTCGGCAACACTGGTACCCACTACTACGGAGTCTGGTAAGGAAGCCTCCATGGCCTTTGCCTCTGATTCCTCATCTATTGTCTCAGCAGGATGGTCATCTGCTCAATGTCAAGCTTCACTCTCTTCATCTAACAGCCTGGCATATTCTGTGTTGAAACACAGCAGGTCTCAACTTCCTCAACAAGTTTTAAATGTGATTATGGAAGCTAGAAGACCTAGTACAAGGAAGGTGTACGCAGAAAAATGGAAGAGATTTTTATTTTGGAGTACAGCAAAGAATTTGCAGGTTTCTGAGCCTAATTTGAGTGCGGCTCTTCAATACCTTACTGAGTTATTGGACAAAGGTTTGTCCTTCTCTTCTATTAAGATTCATGCTGCAGCGATTTCAGCTCACTATGATTGTGACCCACCATTGTTTTCACATCCTTTGTTCAAGCAGTTTCTTAGAGGGGCAAAGAATATTAGACCCCCACGTAGAGCTCCTACTCCTGCTTGGGATCTCAATTTTGTGTTGGAAAAACTTACTCTACAACCTTTTGAGCCTGCGGCTACTGCTGAATTGAAATACTTGTCATGGAAGACTGCTTTTCTGTTGGCTATTACTTCTGCAAGAAGGGTGTCTGAGTTGCAGGCCCTTATGGCAGTAGAGCCATTTTTGATTTTCCATAAGGATAGGGTATCATTACATACTAATCCTTCCTTTATGCCTAAGGTGGTTTCTAGTGTGGCTTTAAACCAGACTATTCATTTGCCTACTTTTTATGCAGACCCCCAAGATAAAGGGGAAAAGATTTTGCACACTTTAGATGTACACAGGCAATTGCGTTATTATTTAAGCAGGACTAAGGATTTTAGGCAGTCTCAGCAGTTATTTGTTTCTTTTGCTTTGAGTTCGCAGGGCAAGCCTGTGTCAAAACAAACTATTTCTAGGTGGATTGGCTTTTGCATTGCATTTTGTTATTCCCATCATGGCAAGGAGATTCCGGCTGGGATTAGGCCTCATTCCACTAGGGCTGCTGCCACTACAACAGCATTTCTAAGGGGGGTGGCAACTAAGGATATTTTGGAAGCAGCTACTTGGAGTTCAGTGCATACTTTCTCTAAGCATTATCACCTTCCTATCTACTCTAAGTCTAGGGCTGGTTTGCCACAGCTGTTTTGCAAGGCATGTTGTCAGCTCCTGCTTCTTTATGATTTGCCAGCCTCCCTTACCTCTGCTTTGGGATTCTACCCAATAGTAAGGACTGCAGCAATGGGGAACGAAGAACATAGTACAGTTTTGTACCTACCATAAATGTAGATGTTCGAGGATCCCATTGCTGCAGTCCAATTTACCCTCCCTCCTTCCCCTCTGTGTTTAGGGGTGGTTGTGTAGGTGAGGTTTCATGCTTATATTTTTTGTATATGTCCTTGTATATCTTGTACATATTTTTGGTGCAGGTATTTTGGGCCTTGTCTTTTTAGGGTCTTCTGACATCTGGGGCAAGAAAAGACTGAGGATATGACGTCGGTCATGCGCATTAGTACCCTGACGTACTGACGTCAGTCTAATGCGCCCTGACCGACGTCAGCCTTATACTCTGGTATTCGGGCCGACTGGATGCGGACTATACCCAATAGTAAGGACTGCAGCAATGGGATCCTCGAACATCTACATTTATGGTAGGTACAAAACTGTACTTTTTCTGACAAATCACTGTGATGATCTTAGGACAGAAGTCACTAAAAATTACATACATTTGGCTTTCAGACTTCAAATCGTTCATAAAAGTGTATGTTAACATAAACCCTGTTATTCCAGCAACTTTTTAAGTTTATAAGAACGATATTTCAACTCTGTCACTGTTTTTGTGCCTTTGTCCACCCATTTTGTCAGGCTTTGTCCAGATTTCTTGCCCTAAGAGGTTGAGCAGTATGTCAGTGGTACGTGTGTGTGTGTTTATGCATGCATGCTGGGTGTATATGGTGCAGTAGAGAACTAATGAGGAAGGGTGGAATGACATCTGCTTGCTGGCCTACTAGTGAGACAGTAGGATTCCTGCGGTAGGAGGGGGAGACCGATTGGACATTCAGTGGCTTTTGACCCCCATAGATATTGCATTACTGCTTTTTGGAGAAGTGGGCAAAGGATCAGGCTTCACTAGTACATGGTATGTGTCTGCATGCATGCATGTATGATGTATATGGTATAAGGGAGACGTGGAACAAAGCTGGACTGACACCTTTTTTGCTGCCTTGTTGTGAGGAGAGCTGTATCAGTGCAGCAGGCTTGCTGCAATTACTAAGGGGTGTTATGAGTCGACAGAGGCATTTCCTCTAACCCCACTATTGTAAGTGAAGCAGTATTTTGTGGAGTTGTGGGTAAAGCACCACATTTTAATGGTACATTGTGATTGCATGTTTGTGTTCGTGCATACATGAAGGCTTTGTATGGTGTAAAGGAGAACGGGTGTGGAAAGATGGAATGACACCCCCTTGCTGCAGTTGCTATGGGGCTCTTCTGGGTTGGCAGGTCAGTACCTTGATCCCCATTGTCATTGTAGCAATGTTTTGTTGAGAAGAGGGTAAACCCAAAATAATTCACTGGTACATGGTGTGTGTGTCTGCATGCAAGGTTTATATGGTGTAATGAAGAACAGTTGAGGAAAGATGCAATGGCACCTGCTAGCTGCCCTGTTAGGCACAGAGTGCTGTGTCTGTGCAGTTGGCTTTTTGATATAGATGGGGGTAATAAGCTGACATTGTTGATGGCTTGTGTTCCCCATAGACATTGGAGCACTGATTTTTGGAGAATTAGGGAAAGCATCAGTCTTCACCAGTACATAGTGTGCATGTGTGCGCATGCATGGTGCTATGAGTGTAGAGAAGAGCAGTGAATGTTGGGGGGAGGGGTGTAACAGTGTAATGGGCAACCATTTTGCAAATGTAGATTGAAAGATGGCTGAGCAGGAGATGAAGATGTCAGTATACTGGGTTTGCATGGATAAGGAAAACAGCAGTTGATTTGGACACAGTAGCATGCAACACTTTTTTGTAGGGAACTGGCCACTGCATCATTGTCATGTGACATTCTGGATCTGTGTGTTTGTGTGTAACTGTTGCCTATCTGGAGTAACAGAACTGTGGAGCAAAGCTGGACTGACACTGACAGTGACTTGAAGCTTTACTTGGAGGATAGTGGTGTCACCGCAGTGGGCTTACTTTAACATCTGTGGGCTGTCCTAAGTTGACATGTTCCAATAGTTTTTGCACCTCTTAGCCATTACAGCACTGTTTTGGGAAGAGGGAGTCAAAGCCCCACTGTTCGACATGTGTAATGTGTGTGCATGCTTGCTTGTGTGTGTGTTTCTGCTAGTCAAAATGTAATGAACAGCAAGATTTTCACCTACCTACTGACAAGTGCCGACAAGGTGAAGGATAGCAGGTGTCTTAATTCTGGGTTTTGAGACAAGTGTAGTGACACTGAATAAATGGATTTGCCCACATTAACCACATATTATTGTTTTGTGAAAATCTGACCATTGCGTTAGGTTATCTAGTCCTGCCCATGTGTGTGTGGTGTAAAAAAACTGTGGCAAACATGTGTACTGATACTTGCTTGCTGCCCTGCTTGAGGGAAACTTGAAACAGTAGAGTGGGTCCAGTAGATGGGGATTGGAGTCCTGAGCTGACATCCATCAATTATTTTCATTTGCCAAAGCCATTACAGCACTGTTTTGCAGATCAGTGGGAAAAGCCTCAAAGTTGATACGGATGTTGTGTGGGTTTTGTTGTGTACAAATGGGTGGCTGTGGGTTTGTAAGGAGTGAAGGTGTTCTTTTGTAAGTAGGGTATATGTGGTGTGAATATTTTGCATTGTGAAATGGAGATTGAGTAAAATTGTGCTCGGTGTGTTTTCTAGCGATTTCTTCATTGCTTGATTGAGACGTATATATTGCCCAGTGTCTGTTAGTACATTGTTTGAGTGTAATGTTTGGGGTTTGGTGTCAATGGTACAACTGCTGGTACTGTTTCAGTACATGTGTGTCATGTAGTATGGGCATGCCTGTCTGATTTGGGTTAGTTGCAATGATGAGTAGGAATGTTGGATTGCTTATCAGTGTACCTACACGTATCCCTAACTTTGGTGTATACTTTCGGTATGACATGCTACAATCAATAATGCTTTTTGAAAAAGGAGTTGGATTCTCGTGAACAAATGGTGACATCTTCTGTAATTAAAAACGTCTTTTTTTCTTTAGAAAATGAAAGGTAATTCATGTACTCTTATTTTTTTGTGAGCTCATTGCTGTTCTGAAAAGTATCTGATTTGGAAGCTTTCTCCATGAGTCAGTTGCTGCTACAGGATGAGAAGATTGCTTTTTGTAGTTTGTTTTAATTGTATGCTTGTAGCCTTAAAGGACAACCGCACCCTCAGACTCAAAAAACATATTAATTTCATCATGGTTTGATGTTTCCTACATTTTAACAGCACTCTGGGACTATTTAGAGCTTTTTAGATATTTTTAGACGCAATTTCTGACTTTGACCACATGGGGGCTGGTATTTTGAAAAAATTGACTGTTTACTTTGCCTCTAAGTATCCCAGAATGCATGGTTTGTCTCCAAAAAATTGCATCAGATCTGCCATGTTTTCCCTTAAGCTGCTGTCACTTCATTGACTTAACAGGCATTCACTGCAGTCTTAAAGTCCCCTACTTTTGGTTAAAATGTTATCCTTTTTCAATGACTACTTCAAACACAAGCAGTGCAAATGCTACAGAACAGAACTGAAAAGTGCATTTTATCATAACTCTCAAGTGTACCTCATTACGAGGAACGTACCTCATTTGGTGTCTTAAAAAGTTCGTTCCTCAAAATTCCTCAATGTTCCACATTGAAAGATTCTGTCACACATTCAGTGTTAGGAATATTTTTAAGTGAAATCCATGGTAAATGGAAATTAATCATATTAATTCATTAAAATATTTTCTTTATAAGTAAAACCAGAACGTTTTAACCATCCTATGGTCTTCCTAGTTAAAGTTGTTAGTAAGCCATTAGTATGTGTTCCACATTTTGCCCATTTGTTCCACATTATGAGGGCTAGTGTTCCTCATTTTGGAGATGGAAGGTTAAGAGCTTTGCATTGTATTGCTCTTTCTTCTTAGAAATGCTAACTTGCTTTCTTTTGTGAAGGCTGAAATCTAGTTCTTAAGGCATCTCCCCTCCCACTTCACACCTACTTTCCCTAGCTGTCAAACAGCTAAGGGTAATTTGACCCATTATCTGCATGTGATTGGGTGGCCGCAGTAGTGCAGCAGTTAGCGTTGCCGCCTCACAGCAAGAGGTCCTCCAGTTCGATCCTCTGCTGGGGTGCCTTCTGTGCAGAGTCTGCATGTCCTCCCTGTGGTCGTGTGGGTTTTCTCCGGGTGCTCTGGTTTCCTCCCACATTCCAAAGACATCCTGTAGGTGGATTGGACACTCTAAATTGGCCCTAGGCATGAGTGTGTGTACCTTCTGTGGAAGGTTGGGCGCCGGGCTTGCAACTCGACACTGTAAAACTCCACTGCCAGTTATGAGCGGACAGGTGATCCGCTGTGGCGACCCCTAACCAGGAAAAGCCGAAAGAAGAAGAAAATCTGCATGTGATTGACACCTCACAACAGGTGACCAGACTAATGTACTGTTTTCTTGTCAGCCTTTCCCTCCTTACAGTGGAAGACTTTTTACTCCTCCTGTCAAATTTAAAACCAAGCTGCATAGCACTGGCACTAATCACTGTTTTGCAAAGCATCAAACTCCCACTTATTTTTCCTTCCTGTTTGGTTAAATAGATAACAAATGATGCACTGTAAATATGAAATACTTCACAGACTTGCATGACAGCACCCACATGCTTTTTTAAGTCATAATTTAAAAAAATTATGGTAGTGCATACCACTTGTAATCTGTTGTAGTGTTTAATTGTGCCAGACATCTGCTTATGTAAAAAAGATGCATTTAATGTCTATGCATGGTCATTGCAAATGTATGCTCTTAATTTTTGTTGCTGTGCTTCTGCCTGTACTTTGTCACGTATCGGTAGGGCTCTTCAAAAAAAGTGAGATTATAGTCTGACATTTTTGCTGGGCTATCACAGTTCCAGCAACTGGCAATTTTGTGTTCCAACCACAACTACAATTACAACCCAAGTCAACTACATATACTCCATCATATCATGGTTTACTCAAAATTTCAGAGGTTAGTATGCATGGTCTTACTACATATTTTGCTTTAATTACAGTATGTCCATTTACAAATAAGTATGTGCTGTATCCATTTATCTCTATAAATATACCCCTGTATACATTAAGACTGCAGCGTAATGATGATCTGACACCTGTGAAACAGTTCTAATTTTAAAGGACCTTACAAATCTACAGTAATCAAATACCAGTTAATTTCCCAAAATGTACCTGAAGTCAACTGATCCATCGTAAATGACATCCAGATAAGTTGGCTTTTGGTTTACAATGTGCAAATGTGGCAATTACCACAGCACTATTGTGAAAAGCCTCTGTACCTCGTCAAGGTAGCCAGCATCACAGAGGTCCCCTCACGCCACAACAATACTTGCATCTGCAGCCTGATCCACTCATGTCACCACTGTCATTACACCCCTACATCTTAACAGGCGTCCTCGTCAAGTAGCCAGCATCACAGAGGTCCACTCAAGCCACAACAGTACTTGCATCTGCAGCCTGATCCACTCATGTCACCACTATCATTACACCCCTACATCTTAACAGGCTTCCAGATACATGTGCCGCTTGACCAGCAAATCACTCTGCATACCCACATTTATTCACAAAGGACCAGTCCTTACTAGGCACAATGTATAAGCTCCAGCTGCAAAAAAATAAAAAGGAATCATATACAACTCCATACCGCTCCACCATTCACACAACCCCTACTGGAAATCCAGACTAATACAAAACATTCCAGACTTCCACAAGATTAGTGGTCTCTTGATCTACATCTGCACAGCATGACAGATCTTACACAAGAACTTATGCTAATTGATCATTGACCTTTGTTAGTTTCATTAATTCTAACAGCACACATACATGTCACTCTATTTCAGAAAGATTTAGTATCACTTCACAATGCCAGTACGTATATTATTTAATTATTAGTACTTGTCCAGAGCTCCAAGTGCTCAACTGCAGGAACACCATGTACCCCAAACAATTTTGGCAACTTGCATGCTTAGCTACTCGTTCCCAAATGACAGACAAGCAGAAGAAACAGGTTTAGATTTACAAGTGTTCCATCAACCAGACCAAGTAGTTACAAACCTTTATAATGTAAATATCATTACAGAATGCACTGGCAAGTCCCTTACACTGCACTACTCAGAAAAGAATGTGTGTCACATATACTCACCATTACACTTGGCCATGTGAAATACTTTTCTGGGAAGGGAATGCACTGAGTGCCACTCCCAGGACTTCCTACAAATTGATGTAGAGAACACTCACTGCTGTCAAACAATACGCTGACAATACATGCTGTAGTAATGAGAAATGTTGAAAAGGGCGCTTGCATAGCGATATAATGGCCTATGCCTTACTTTACTACCTGCTCCCTCAGTGCTACTCCATACAGGAATGCCATTTCGAATGTTCACTATTTGATGACAGGTTTGTTATTCCATTGTACATGGCACTTGCCAAGGACAGAATGTGCAAGACTGTAATCATACCATTCAGAGTTCAAGCCAAAAAGATACATTCACAGCACTGTACATTTACAGTGACTGCATGTAATAGACAGTCCATACACTGGCATTAATACAATTGTACATTACATAGCTTATCGATTCCATCCATTACCAACTCAAGAACCAGTCATCCAGTCAAACTCCTAATCATCAAGTCATGAAAACTGTTAAAATTACACATCACAAAGCATGCATAACACATTTGCAGACTCCATTTTACATCGCATGAATTCATAGTAGCACTATGTTAGACATTGTATTGAACACAAGAGAGACAGTCATTTTGGCATGAATCAAATTGTAACCAAAGATCAGTTCTTCGTTTTCACAGTTTACATGTGCCAACTCACTGCTAGTCTGTCCAACTGTAGAATAAGTAATCATTAAAGACTGGATTAATCTGTATTCAACTGGCAATGGAAGTCTTCTCTTTTGGCTGTTCCTGTTGGTGGTCACTACATCATATCCGTTTCCCTTTTGTCCTATCCTCTGCATCTTGTGTCACACACACACCACTTCCATGTCCTCTACCACTACCACAAACCTTACCTTAGGCCTTGCTCTTATCCTCTTACCTGGCAACTATACCCAGTTTAGACAACTCTAATGCCTGCATCCTAACCATTCCTGGAAGTGTCCGATTGGTTACATGCTCGCAAACACCGTCACCTACCCTTACCACATTTAAGGACCAGGATATATGGACATTTTCTTCTACACGATATGCCACCACCTGTGGATGAGACACCCACTGCGTGTCTGATCAACCCATCACTGTCCCTCTTTATCAGCAGTTTGGACAGAATAGTTTTGTAAAATCTTAAACATGTCATTTTCTGCCATGTTGCATTATTTCACATGTGGTTCCCTATCTTTCGCCTACATCTGGCCACTACTCCAATGTTTCCATACTACATGCCTCTGCACTTTGTGTATCTCTATGAACATGGGCTGTAAAAGTGATGTCCACACACACCAGCCCTAGTAACAGAAGCACCAGTAGGAGCCAGGACTACAAATGGCATAGTCCGTCCACTGCCACACACAGGAGCAAGTGCACACTCAAAGGAGGGGGAGGGTGTGAAGGAATACTGCAACATGGAAGACTTGGACATCTATGTTTATGGTAATATTTCACATAACTTTGCTGTCCTCCGATTCCACTGTTGTACTATTCCATGTGGTTGACTTCCGCAGCTCGCCATGAAGGCTGTCTGGTTTGGTAGACGTTTCCCTAGGAAACCATGGAGGACAGCCCGGGCCAATCCTGCTCTGGCCATTGTGATTTTGTCCAGCTTGCATTTTTTACATAAAGTCTGTACTAAGGAACAACTAGCTACTTCAATGATAGCATTGGGGTCACGTTCCTTAAGTCTCCTGAAGAGGCCATCGCTCTTGTGTAGTGAGCTGTAATACTTCCTTGCAATGTGTTTCCATGGTACAGGTAGCAAAATGTAATTACCTTGGAGAAAAGAGGCTGAAATGTTCAGTATGACCACTACTTTTCACACAGCCCTGGGCTGCAAAGAGACAAACTCCTGAACTGATTTACACTTGGTGTTACGGGCATAAAACCAAGTCAGTCTGTGAACATCCAGAGTATGGATAACTATCCCTTTCACCCTGCAGTTTAGGGAGAACTGATTTACACTTGGTGTTACGGGCATAAAACCAAATCAGTCTGTGAACATTCACGGTATGGATAACTATCCCTATCACCCTGCGGTTTAGGGAGAACTGATTTACACTTGGTGTTACGGGCATAAAACCAAATCAGTCTGTGAACATCCAGAGTATGGATAACTATCCCTATCACCCTGCGGCGGTTTAGGGAAAAAAGTGGGTCGGTGTATGCCCTGATTCAGGGATAGGTCATTCATCATTGCCATGAAGGACGTGTTGGTCTTAAGCGAAAACCTGTCAAGATGGAGGGTTAGGAAAGGTGGGTCAGACATTACATCTACTAGATGGGAGACCCTTCAGTCTGAGGTTACAGCCCATCAAATGCCAGTGCTTCATGTGTAAAGATTTAGGTGAGGCTTTGGCATCTGGCTGACAGGGGGCTCTTGAGTAGTTCGAATTTCTAGTTAACCCATGGAGGAGGTGTCTGTTTCATATAGGGTCTTAGGTGGAGAACCCCTTTCTGGAAGGTATTGAAGGTAGTCTGTATGATAAGGGTGGATCCAAGGTGAGACGAGCTGAGATATCAAAAAAATGTCCTTTTATAGTAGAGTATGCATCTGTCTGTATTCGTTTACACACAAGACAGGATTAGAGGGATGTCACTTTCCTGGGGCTCCAAAAACCTTGTAAAACTGTATGGAAAATCTTTTCCTTTTCGATAGGCAAGATTTCCTTGTGCATCTCTGATCCCTCCAGTGTTTAGTTGGTCCACTGAGTGGGGTGACTTGTTGTGATTGACCTAAGAGGGGCAACCAGTGCTGTCTTGGCTAGTAGTGAGTCAGCATAAAGATGTATGCTTCATCCAGCTCAATTTTCAGCTGCACATTTGGAAATAATGTAAAGGGTAGTAAAGCATGCAGAAATTTCCCCTGCCAAGAGGTGGAGAGGGCATCGGTTACCACTGCCTTTGATTCTGTTGTCCTGCTGCAATGCCAGCCAAGTTGCCAGTTGGAAAAGGTGAACAGGTGCATTTCAGGTATGCCCCACTGGTGGGCCAGTTCCAATAAGATCTCTGAAGCAGTACGGAATGCCCGGGGGCATCCCAATGGGTGTCAATTTGAATTGGTCAATAAGGGCTGCTCGTGCATATTGTGGCAGTGCTCCTATGCACATAAAACAGTCAATTTACTTCAACTGTAGTGAGCTATTTAGGGTATAGGGGTGGTATCACCCATTACCATCAATAGCTAGGGATATTATCAGTCCAATTTAGGTCAATCAAAAAAAAGTATAGTGTGTCACAATTTACTTACCCAGTCCACAGTAACAACTGTGCTGTTTCAGCCTGGATGTTTACTACCGTCACCAAATCGTAAAATATGTCTAGCAATCACCATAGTCTTCTCAGGATGTTCACACCTAGCAATATTCTTTGGTATGTCAGGTATAGACATGGGTTGCATTTCCAAGATGCCTCGCTTAGCTTTTATAACTTCCAACATCAGGTCATATATGTAGTCAAACTTTCTCTTCTCAAATATTGGTTTTGCTACCCATTCCTGTTTTGCTTTCAGGTACATCATGCGATACCTAAGCTCTCCCTTTGCTGCTGACTTCTTTGTAGAGAATCTCACCACTGCTTGCTCACAATGAAGGTTCTCGTTATGATCCAGGATGGCAAATATGACTTTTGCTTTCATCCCTGCAAAACTAAAGTGCTCAAACTTGGGGCAATACTTGCACAGTAATGCATGGAACACCTTGAGGTCACCAGTGTGGCAGAATTTGGTGATGTGCTTCAAATCTTTAATGAGAAATTTGTTTGCAGCAATTCTCTTCAAGTGCACTATGGACATTCATCATCTTCTTCCAGCCACTTTGTCTCATCTCCTTCGGTGAGTGGCATTTCATGTCCACAACAGGAAACCTTCTTGCCACCACCCCAACTGTGTTGGTCATTTACATGGTAGAGCAATGACAACCATTTCTCCTCTAGTACAACTTCATCCCCTTCACACGTTTCAGCACACCACCACAGGTGATTTGAAATACTGTGGCACCACTGCAGTAAGTCTTGCTTGCCTCTCCTTTTCCCAGCTTCAGTGATTTTCTTAGTCAAATTTTTTGTCATATGCCACACATCAAACTGATGATCCACCTTTGGAAATTCTGTGTGCATCAATAACCTTATCCCAGGATGTCTGTCGCCACAAGGCTTACATTCACATTCTTATCCAGCAAGTTTTTCATGCACTTCTTAAAAGCTTTCTTCTCCAGTGCCACCAAGGATACACTGCTGCAGACCTGCTCCAGACAGAAATCGACAATGAATCCAGAGTCCAGGTCCATCATGCTATAGCAGCAGTACTTTGCAGAATAACCTAGACTATCACACCACCCATCTCCAGCTAACCTTACTTCCTTACTCATTGCATCTTCTAGCAGACAAGTCTGATGCTGTGTCCAAGTATGCTGCAAAACTGGGAATAAATACTCTCGTTGAATAGAATAGAATGTGGTTTCACTTATAAATCCCAGTCCTAGATAAGCACAGAATTGCGCTATATGTGCATATGTACTTCCACTGAAAAGTACAGATAATGCGAGTAGAAGATTGCCAGCTGGCATTCGGCCTATTAATGGTTGCCTTTCCCAATGCAGAACTTTGTGTCCACTTATGCATGATACCTTCACCGAGACATAGGATCCCAACTTCACTTTCTTCAGTTTCACGGCTGGTGTGTGGCATGTGGGCAGGTCGGTTTTAACAACACACAATCCATGCAGGACTCAAATGCAATGAACTTTGATTCACTTATCTTCTCATCTTCGTTCTGTTCCAGCACTGTGTCTTCCATCTCTGATGTAGACAAGTTGTCAGAAGTGTACAACCAGTCGGGATCCTTTTCAACATCATCTGTCCACTGCAAAAGTGAGGAGCTGTTATGCATGCTCGTGTTATGGACGTCCTTATGTAGCTTGACTGGAGTACTGCAGTCTGTCATCTCCACAGTGGTGTATGCACTGGAGCTACACGTGGCCTCTTCAGTTCAACTCTCATCCTTTTCATTGTGACATGTACTCTCACTCAGGTGATTGGCATTAGTGAAACTGTGCTGTTCTGGTCCGGGCTCACTCAGTTCTGTTTGTACAACCTTGGAGTTTTTGAAGTATGTGTGGTCTATCAATGGTGAGACTTCTACTTCTGGAACCTGTACAGCTGCATCAATCATAGTGCGTGGTAGTGTTTGAAGGTCCATTAGCTTGGCTTGAATTCCTATGCTGCTACCTTTCTTTTGCTGAAACTTTGTCTGGTATGCAGCTGTACTCTTGACTGCAAATCCCAATCTCCATTGCGTACACTTCCATGCCTTCGACTACCTTTTCATACAATTCTGTCGCTTGAACCTACAATCTCATAACTATTGTTAATCAGTCAATGCTCGACTAATGACAAAGTTTAAATGTACCAGTATAAAACTCTACACACATTATCACTGTCATGACAGCATAAGCATTTGGATCACTGTGATCCTGAGTCAATATATTCAATGGACTCATAATGAACTCCAGACAAAAATTTTCATTTAGAATTCTTTTCATTCCTCAGACAACCATAACCTCACCAGTAGACTAAATGCTTATCCACACTTACATATTCCACTAGGTTTTCATCAAAACTTACCTCCAAAGATTCTTGACTCGCTTGGCAGTTTTCCATTTGGTCTTCTACCACATTGTGTCTTGACGCCTCATTATCAGGATCCCTTTGATTCTGTAGCTGGACATGCGTATTACTCTGCAACAGATAAAAATTATGGCTTATTAAAATTACATTCACCCGAGTAGTGAGTAATGATTTGTATGCTGAGGAGACAATACAGTTACACTCACCTTGCTTTGGACAGACCATTGCTCTGTCACAAGGTCTTGCAATGTAGACTGCATTGTACTCAGAAGGTCTTCAATAAGCTGCATGGAAAAGTACATCCATTAACTGTTGCAAATTGAAACGCATACCGTGCCAGTAGCTCACTAAGCAAATGACAGTAGACCTTTCAATGCTTCATTGATGTTCTTACCTTCTGCTGCTGTTTCTGCTGCAACCGATGTACTGAAGATGTCCATGTCTTGCTGGTTGAAAAAGCGAAAATTGATGGTACTGCCCCTTTTATTAATCTCCGAATTGGACGCTTGGGCTTCATCTCATCAGGAAGTAGCTGATGCTGGTAGTCAAGGTGAAACTGGCTCTCCTCGAAATGTTTGGAGCAGAGGAAATGTGGCTTTGCACTATTCAACGCTTCCTTAACAAACTTCGGTATGCTACCGACATCTCTACCACAGTTAATCACCCACTGTCTACACAGGTTGATGTCACGTGGAAACCGATGGAATGATACCCCCTGTAGCAGATTGTCTTGGCGCATACTACAGTTGATTGCAAAGCAGGATGGCATTTTGACTATCTCCTAATAAAAATAAAAAGTACTATATCAAATCACGTACAGGAATCACAAAACTCATTGATGATAAACTGATTAGACTGCATGATAACATTGGTACAACCTGTAAGACTTCAACGGTTCGAATCGATGTTCAATGAAATATCCAACTTTAATAATGGCTGCCTTCATGTGACAGTCAATGAAATACATTTGTCAATGTCACAGTTATCCACCTTAGTTGCTCTGCGGTCAAAGTTGATCCTTGCTCCCAGGCTTTACATGACACATGAAGTCGACAATTCCTCTGATTCAAACCAGGGCACTGTAAAACACTACTTTTCTACATTAGCAATGTAAAAGGAGTTTTAATTCAGGTGAATTTCTCCCCTTACCACAACTTCAACACTTTGTGCTACAAATAACTGCAATCACGAAGCTTGGAATATAGTGATCGTATGGTAACTCTGCTGCAGCCAAAAACCTTAGGAACTCTGCTGCAGCCAAAAACCTTAGGAATTCATTAGTTTTACATATGCGGTGTGGCAGAACCAGTACAGAATTAAAAACACTTCTAGGGCCACATACATTTAGTTTGTCTGCATGGTGGGCCACAGGAAGAATGGTACCAGTTGCACTGGTGGACATTCGCCAAAGATTGCAAGTTGTGCAAATATTGCTGTAGAAAGACACAATCACCATGATATGCAACAGTGAAAAGGGCTGTAAGTACTTACACTGCTCTCAGAGCCCAGTTAATTTAATTCAGTGGTAGACAGAACCACACATGAAACATTAAGTATACAAGTCATAATGATTCACACACTTCATTAGTGCACAAATTTCAAAATAAGGTAGGGTATACAGGCTTTGAAAAGTAAAAACCATTTTGTCAATTGTGACTAACAATGCACAGCTATAGTAATACTGCTTTGACATGTCAGTGTTCTGAAAAAAATTCATATCAAAAGGTTTAAATCCCTTGTAAGAATCATCATCTTCACATGAAAACTGTATTCAAATTCACGACACATGCAGAAAGCACCATGCGATTTCCAAATCCCAGCCTTCGATTGTTATGCACCCACAACACATATGCACATATGCACGGTACGCCAAAACCCGGTACAACCTGAAGTACAGACCATTGCTGTGTTTACAGACAGACACTCAGAGAGAGAGAGAGAGACAGACAGGCACAGAGACAGACAGGCACAGAGACAGACAGGCACAGGCACACACACACACACACACACACACACACACACACACACACACACACACACACACACACACAGACAACTTACTTGTTTGTCCACTGTGTTGGTTGGCCACATCCTCTACGCTGACACAGAAGCCTGAATATCGTTTTTAAAACGTGTATAAAGGCAGGCCAATTCAAACTGTGGATGCTCAGTTATGCATGCAGTGTGATCCGATACTGAAGTTATTTCTGCCCATTTTTCAATTGCTCATGGAGATGACACAACATAGGCATTTGTGCGATGTGGTCATCATTGTGAATTTGCCACATAAGCACCATGTCATACTTGACAGACTGCTGTAATCAGGGTCCGGAGAAGGCTGTTCATTCTCACCACTGTTGCATGAACGGCGCTGCTTCCTTGGCTCTCCAGGACGATACCTGGGCTCAAATTGATAGCCCTGTCTTGCACTACTTTGACCATGCCCTGCCATGCGAGCTGTTGCAATGTGGGAGAGAACAAACAGCCAAAGAAATGCATGAGAATTGTCTAATGCAGAAAAAAAATAAATGTGTTCAGCATCCACAATATCGCATGCATGTATATGTCCATATATACAGCAGACTGGCCGAAAAATCAATCACTCTCACTGAAGACGCCAGTGACAGTGTTTCAGTTCAATGTGGGAGGATCATAGGGGCTTCTATATAGCATGCAAGTAAGGCAGTGTTTACGTCACTTTGGGGGAGGAAACATCCTGGGATCTACAAGAAGAGCTATGGCAGATGTGACATCATTATTTAAGAGCCAGCTAGATGGTTTTCAGTTTGGTTTTAAAAATGAAAGTAAAATAGTATGGAAAGTTAGGAAGCCTAAGCTGTAAAACAGTTTAGAGGATTTTATTTTAAAGCTGAAGTTATTTTTTTAGGCTGTATTACATAACGGGGACTTAAGGAGACAGCAGGTAGAGCTGTTTGATTTGATATCCCGTTGTGTTCCTTTAATGACAGAAAGTACTGGGTCACATCAGAGGCTTGGGAAGTCGTTAAGATGAAACTGGGAACTGTTTCATTGTCATGTAAAGTTTGGCATTAAATACCATAGTTCAGGTCATCACTATGCAGAGATTAACCCATTAACAGCCAGAATGCAATTCAAATTTAATATTTTACTGTGCACATGTTAAGAAATTGATAGATCAATCCAGCGTTTAGGCCAATCTGTGTGCTGCCCCCCCCTTTTTTTTAAAAGAAATAATTCTTGGGAAATGCTATTCATTCAAAAGTGAAGAGACGTATGAGGGGACAGTTTTAGTGGTACAACAGACTGTGATTTCTTCAGTGTCTATTGTCATGCAAACTTGACTAATAAGTTGAATCTAACCAAGCTGGACATGTGAGACTCTAGCTCTTTGAAGAAGGGGTGATGGGAGGAGTAACTTCGCTAGGAACTGAAACTTGCAAAACTGCTCTTTGTAAAAAGTCTTTTTATTTCAGTAATTTGTTGACACTTTTGCAAACTTCTTTTAGAGAATGTGTAGTACATCAGTTGTAATAATATTTGTAAAACTCTGTGCATACCAGTCAATGACACATGATCTGCACACTGTCAAACTTAGGACTTTTTTTCAGGTTTTCTTTCTAAATGAATGGAAGTTTAGTCTGACAGCAAATGGTAAGTCTACTTTTTCTCAGAATCAGTACTCAGTGCATTATGGGACAAATTTAGTTTCCAAAGGGAAAAAAAGTCTCAAAGATGTCAGCACCCATGAGGACAGACAGGAAACAAAATTCAGAATTAGTACTTATTTTGCTTAAGGTAACTTTGGGAGGTGCAATAATTCATGACAAGATAAAATATATATGTTTTTTCATCATTTGCTCTTAGTGGTCCTTTAAATTTGTACAGTTTCATGGCTTAGTATACTTTTGTGTCGAGTTTTTGTTCCAAGTGAAAATTAAATGTCTATTTTTTGGAAAGCTTGCATCCTGTCTTTCTGGAGCAAGATTGGAGTTAGTGCTGACGGCAATTCTTAGCCATATGCCACTACAGTGACTTCAGCAGTTATGAATAGCCAGATAGAAACCAGTAGTTAAGTCACTACTGTTTCTCATTCTTGGCAGCATTTTCTTAATTCCTTCAGTAAATCCTCCAGTAAAATCACTACTGCTCTTTTTCTCATGGACTAGTGGCTTGCACATCCCTCAACCCGTACCATTGTGCTAGATCCAGGAGTTTGCTTACAACTCTGTGCTTCTGGACTACTCTGGTTCCTTAAGTGTGACACACATACATACATAACTTGGAGGCTTGTGTCTCATCAAAACTGCATCATATGTTGAGGGTGGTTAAAAGTATTCTGATTAGCCTCTCAGGCCCTCACTTAGTAAGCCTCATCCGCCAGGCTAGGACTCATTGTTACAAATCACCATGCAAGCCTGCTCTGGTTCCACATGTGTACAGAGTCACAAGGTCCTTATTTGTGGTTTTAAGTTAAGCACGGACGCTGCACTCACCAGAGTGAACAGGTAAAGGATTGCATTAAGATGTTCTTCGTGTTTCACTGTTGCAGTCATTACATTTGGGTAATCTGCTGGCAGGTTGCCCTCAGTCGGCCTGAATTCCAAAGTCTTGGGTCCTGCATCGGTTGCTGTCTCCTCTTCCATGACGTCAGGGGTATAAAACATTCAGCCGACGCCATTTTCTTTAGTCTTTCTTGCCACACGGTGCCCAAATCAGAAGCATTTCTCATGTGTCGGTTGGCCAACTACTGAAATGTTCGAGTTTGAGTTTCAGAACCGAAGTCTTCACTAAAGCTAAGTACCCCGTTGGGGAAACTTTTTTCTTGCTTTTTACCGATGTCAGAAAAAAGTTAATAATTGTATTACCTGTGGGAAGCAAATACCTCATAAGGATTTCCATTTATACTGTATTCCTTGCCTAGGCCCTGATCACAACGTGCCTGGCTGTCGGTTTTGTGCTAGATTTAACCAACGCACTATTAAGTGTCGGCATGTTTTTGCATCAAAATATTTTGGAAACAGATTTAACTACCCAGAAATGTCGTCAGATAGCAATCCGACTACTGGAGTACATAAAAAACGCAAAGAAAAGGACAGAGAAAGGCAGCTGAGATCCAAAACCGACGACAAAGCTTCTCTTAAGCCAGTTGCCGGTTCACCGGTACTCAGTGAGGCACTTTCGCAGCCCCTGATACCCGCTACCTTCGAGTCGCAGACCTCTACCAACACCCATGTGGAGTCTGGCATGCCGCAAGATACTCAAGGTATTGGACCGACGGATGTATCTCCCTCGGATGGGTCCAGAGCCGCTGAGCAGGCACCGGCTTCTGAGGGTGTATTCAGACCTCAACATTTGTAAATCAAACCGATGACAGCTGCAAAACCAAAGACAAAAGCAACTTCTAAAACTAAAAAAGCAATGCATGAGCCACGTGCACAGGCCTCTATGCCTAAAAAACAGATGATCAAAATGGCTGAAGACCTTAGTACCTTGATCAAGGGTACCCACCCCCCTCCTGATAAGAGGCCTAGGCAAGACACTGATTATGAATCTTCAGATTAGGTTTTTATTTTATCTGATTCCTCTTCTGATCAGGAATTATCTATACCTCCCTATGAGGATTCTGATGCTGAGGAGTCTTTTCCATCTGCATCTCATCCTGAGGGTTATTCATTTGGAGAAACCTTGCATACTTTGAGGGAACATTTTCACTGGGAGAGTCAAGACTTCTCAGAATCAAAAAAGAGACTCAGGGATTTCTTCTTCTCCCTCTGCACAGGCCTTTAGCCATTCTCCCTGTTGTAGACTTTGTGGAGGATGTGTTTTTGGAGTCAAGCTTGACCCCTGACTCCTTACCTCAGGCTCCCAGTAAGCCTGACAGATTTTACAGGGTCCCTGACTCACATAAATTTTTATTTAGAAACCCTGCTGCTGATCCTGAAAGTATTTCACAGGGTCCAAAGGGAGTTAAGGCCTCAACAGCAACAAATCTTACCCCCTCTGACAGAGATTCAAGGGCACTGGACAGATGGGGAAAAAGGTTTATACATCTGCAACCTTGGCAATCAGGGCCTTAAACTGCCAATTTCATATGCTTAAGTACCAACAACATGTTATGGGATTGCTTAAACAGAATATGATGTTGATTTCAGAATGTGCAGAAAATAAAGAATTGCAGGAATTATTGCATGCAGCTGAACAAGTTGGAAAGCATACTTTGCAATGTGATTTTGATTCCTTAGAGGCCTACTGCATGGACGCAATTACTGGATCTGTGATTAGGAGGCATGCCTGGTTAAAGGAACAAAATTTGCCTGATCATGTTAAAGCTAAATTGCTAGATGCACCTTTACAGCATGATTCACTGTTTAGTATTTAGGCAGAAGAGGTTTTAAAGAAAATGGAAGACAAAGCTAAGTCTATGCAAACTGTTAAAGACTTCTTACAAGTGCAACCACCAAGATTCAGTAGACACTGGCCTACAAAAAATTGGTCCTTTCATGTGTCAGACAGAGCTCAAAGGGGCAAATCCAGACGCCCTAAGGGTTCCATATACCAGGCACAAGATTCATACAGGTCAAAGCAATGGGGCGCTTACACCTCCAAATCTGGAGGAGATAAAGCGTAAACCTACAGAAAACAATCCCAGTGACTTCCCTCTGCCTACACCAAGCACTTATCTTTTGGCAGCACCCATAGGGAGAAAATTAGCACTTTTTGCTCAAAATTGGCAGTTAATAACCCAGGACAAGTGGGTACTAAACATCGTATCACAGGGATACCGATTTCATTTCCACACTCTGCCAGTGACAAATGGTTGGCCAGATCTGTCAAAAAGTCAATGGGCAGAGGCACAGAAACAGATTATGTCCCTCATGGATATGGGGGCCCTTCAGACAGTACCAGAACAGGAAAAAGGACAAGGTTTTTACTCAAGACTGTTTTGGTACCCAGAAAGGACAAGGCCTGGCGGCCAATACTGGATTTATTGATTTTGAACACATACCTGGACATTCCAAAATTCAAAATGCTGACTTTGAATCAGCTTCTGCTCATGCTGGGCAAGAATGCTTGGCTGGTGACTTTAGACCTAAAAGAGGCATACCTGCATGTCCCAATAAGACAATCATGCAGAAGATAGCTCAGATTCAAGGCTGGCTTAATGCATTACCAATTCTCTGCACTGCCCTTTGGCTTATCTACTGCGCCCAGGGTTTTTACAAAGTGCCTGGCAGCAGTAATTGCATTTTGCAGACAAGTATACAATTATATCCTTACTTGGACGACTGTCTCATTCAAGCAGAGAACAAGGTCACTGTTCTTCAACACCTGGCGTTTGTGAAAAGGCTTCTAACATGCCTAGGGTACACAATAAACGAAAATAAATCACAACTGGTACCCTCTCAAAAGATAACATTCCTGGGTGCAAGCTTGAATACAGCTGCCCAGATGGCTTACCTCACGCCAGACAAGCAAAGGCAACTGACTACTTACTTCAAACTGATGGCAACAAAAACCTAGTCTTCTGCAAGACAAATTCTGCCGGCTCTGGGCTTCATGGCATCCTGCATCCTTCAGATTCCATATGTAAGACTGCATATGAGGAAACTTCAGTGGTACCTAAAAAGTTTATGGAGTCAACATTCTCACAGTCTGGAAACAATGATTCCTCTCATTCCCTGCCTGCAACAGGAGTTTCTATGGTGGGCAAAGGCATGTCACCAAAACATGGGACGGCCATTCACTCTACCCCCTGCCAGCCAAACCGTAACAACAGACGCATCAGATTATGCCTGGGGGGCCCACATGGCAGGAAGATGCATTTAGGGCATATGGTCACCAAAACAAATGCATCTACATATCAACCAGAAAGAGATGCTAGCTGTTCAGAATGCCCTAACAGCCTTCAAGGACTTACTTCATTCAGGACAACTACTGATAAAGACAGTCAACACCACAGTCATGTGGTATGTAAACAAGCAAGGGGGCACACACTCATACCCCCTTTGCAGATTAGCCATGGCACTGTGGGACACAGCTTTGACCTACCAAATATATCTTCAGGCTCAATTCCTGCCTGGAAAACAAAACACTCTGGCAGACGATTTAAGCAGAAACCTTATGGACCCTCACGAGTGGAAACTAAATCCCCAAGTCTTCAGCATAACAGAGAAATGGGGGAGCCCAGACATAGATCTATTTGCCTCTCCTCAAAATTATCAGTTGAAAAGATTCTGCACAAGGACTTATCACAGACAAGCATGGAAAGTGGACGTCCTATCCTTCAGTTGGGAAAACATATCAGTTTACGCCTTTCCTCCTCTGCCTCTTCTCCCCAAGGTCCTCTTAAAAGTCAGACAAGAGAAACCAAAGATGATACTAATTGCCCCGGACTGGCCCCGCCAATACTGGTACCCAATCCTAAGGAACTTGTCTCAATACCCAGCTTGGACCTTGCCTCAAAGACCACAACTACTGTCCCAGCAAAACAATCAAATCCTGCACAATCAACTACAGACTCTGAACCTGGCAGCATGGCTGATCATGTAGTCACACAAACAACACCTCTCAGTAAAGCTGTGATGGATGTCATTTTGGAAGCCAGAAGACCTAGTACTAGAAAATCTTATGCTGAAAAATGGAAGAGATTCTGTGCTTGGAATCAAGCACAAGGAACTGATACAGCAGAACCAAATATTCCTCAGATTTTGCAATACTTAGCTGAGATGCTTGACAAAGGCCTCTCTTTCTCATCAATTAAAATCCATGCCTCTGCCATTTTGGCTCATTACAATACAGAGCCACCAATCTTTTCTCATCCTTTAAAAGCAGTATCTTAGATGAGCCAAAAATGTAAGGCTTCCTAGAAGATCACCATTGCCTGCATGGGACCTCAGTTATGTGTTGGAAAAGCTCACCCTGCCTCCATTTGAACCAGCTGCTACCGCTGATATAAAGTTCTTATCATGGAAAACAGCTCTGCTACTAGCATTTACTTCAGCAAGAAGAGTTTCAGAGCTACAGGCCCTCATAGCTATAGAGCCTTTTATCATATTTTACCCAGGCAGGGTATCTCTGAGGACAAATCCTACTTTTATGCCTAAGGTGGTTTCCAGTGTGGCTCTCAACCAAACAATTCATTTGCCAACCTTTTATGCAAATCCGCAGAACAAGGGGGAGAGAATTCTGCATTCCTTGAACGTACACAGCTAAGATTCTACTTAAGCAGGACTAAAGCTCTAAGAAAAACTGAGCAATTACTAGTGACATATGCTGCAGGATCAGAAGGCAAGGCTATTTCAAAGCAGACAATTTCAAAATGGATAAGCCACTGCATCCGTTTCTGCTACTTACACCATGGTAAACCTGTGCCCAAGGGCATTAGGTCTCATTCCACCAGAGCTGCAGCTACTTCAGTAGCCTTTCTAAGGGGAATACCAACCAAAGACATTCTAGAGGCTGCTACATGGAGTTCTGTTCACATCTTTACAAAGCATTATCATTTGCCTCTGTACTCTAAATCCAGGGCAGGCTTTGCCACTGCAGTTTTGCAGGGCCTTATAGCCGCTCCTAATGCTGTTTAGCTCCAGCCTCCCAACCATAGCTTTGGGATTCTACCCAAATGTAATGACTGCAACAGTGAAACACGGAGAACATAGTACAGTTGTGTACACTTACCATAAATGGTAGATGTTCGAGTGTATTCAGTGTTGCAGTCCAGGTTACCCTCCCGCCACCCCCCCCCTGTCATTCTGGAGTTTATTTTTCCTTCTCTATCTTCTACAACCTATGTGGTGTATTTGCCTGTAGATGAAGGTAAAGATTATATTGATGTATGTGTGTGTGTATGTATAATTTATTTATTTTTTTTGTTGCTGCCTTTTTGGGGGCACCTGACATCGGCGGCAAGAAAAACTGAAGAAAGTGTCGTCTGCTGCATGTTTTATACCCCTGACGTCATGGAAGAGGAGACAGCAACCGATGCAGGACCCAAGATTTTGGAATTCAGACCCACTGAGGGCAACCTGCCAGCAGATTACCCAAATGTAATGACTGCAACAGTGAATACACTCGAACATCTACATTTATGGTAAGTGTAACTGCACTTTTTCTTTCAAGTGATAGTATCTGGGAAGCTACATGGACCTCTCAATGTCCTAAATATGTATTGCCCTGTGGTTGCCATTGTATAAAGTGAATGGCTGTAAGTGCTTCACCTTGGAGGAGATGCAGGGAGGCATTTTTGAGCTCTTCTCCCATGTTCCCAAGAAAGCAAAGTAACTTGTGCTTATCAGTATTCTGACTTCAAGAATTTTTCTGAAGTACAAAGATAAATAATTGACTTCAGCGGTACCATTCCAAAGGAATCCACAAGTAGCAGCACATATCCTTGAAGATTCTTTGAGTTTTGTTAAAGCTGTTGCCTTCGCTAAAGTTGGTCCCCTTCCACACCAGCAGTGATAATCTTGTTCATGTCCTTACCAGCCCCTTCCCTTCTTGTATTATTCCCGATATCACTACCTCTTTAGTAAACTTGGATCACATAGCAGTAACCTTCTTCCTTAAAACACTCTGAACCTCCACCAAAAAAATAAACATAGTATTTCAAAGTTAGTTCCGTACCACCCTCCTGCAGCTTACAGACCTTGATAAAATAATGGTAGGTTCAAAAATAAGCCTTTGTAATGGGATTCCCATTTCAACAAGCTTAAAAAAAAAAAAAAAAAACTTCAAACGGTCTGTAAGACATCCTCACTCCCTTATTATAAAAAGAACTTAAGTAAAACATTCAAGCACACCATTAAGAAGTGCAAGACTGGGTGTAAGCTCAGGGTCATTTCCACCTCTTAACAGTATCACAATGATTCCATTTGCACTAGAAAACAGAAGTGATTCCCGTTACAGTACTGCACTTCATTCGAGTGAAGTTTCCTATTCTGATTTCAAAGTTGTTGCTAATAATTTTGTAGTCAAATTCAGAAACCATTTCACTACCAAACCCTGTCTCGAACTTCTTCTGTTTAAATCTCGCCATGCGTCATGCCCTGAAAACTGGCAAATGGCGATAGTGATGCCATTGCTATGGTGATAAGCAATGATATGCATGCAGTGCAAGTAGTGGATCTAGACCAATTTTTGGATTTGCAAAAAAAAAGTTAGACCTACTAAACCACTTTCTGCATAAATGTTACTGAAGCTGTATATGAAAGCCTGACAGTATGCTCTGTTTGTCTTGACCATGCCAAAGCTGTTGCCATTTCCCACATGCTTTTATCAGAGATGCAACATTCCCAGTTAAATGTCTACTGAATAGCTGATTGGCTGCCTGACAGACCATATGCTCTTAACATAGGGAAGTACTTCTGTGTGTAGAGGGGTGTCACAAATGGGGTTCCATAGGGCTTTGTCTTTGGTCTCCTGCTGTGTAGCATCTGTTTCTTAGAAGTGAAAGCAGATGTCAAAGACAGTTGTTGACTAAGTTTGCTACTAACAGTAGACTTGGTGCAGTTGTCATCTCCCTCAGACTCGTGGGTACTTCATTAAGACATGTCAGTCAAAACAAAAGCTCACCTTAAGTGCCAAAAATTCACTATGGTTAGCGAAGGGATAGGCACCACCCCATTCCCCTACCTCTTCTCAAAACAAGGAGTTAAGTACCTGTGCTGATAATGATCTTTCTGTCATGTGTTGATTGTGGGTAGGAAGTCTTTTTACGTTGCTGTGCTGATCTTTAGGTGCAGCTCCTTTAGGCCCCATTCAATCTTAGTCCAACTGAAATCACTTTGACTAGAATTGGTAGACAGTATAACAAGGAAAAAAATCATTGTGTCAGTCCAGCTAGAATTCAGTGATTTTTTTTCTTCTTTTTATTTATTTATTGACATTTGTTGACTGGGTAAGTCCACTGGGTTAAAAACCCATTTTCAGTGGAGGCCCGGGGAGAAAAGCTCCACAAATATTACAAATAAATGAATATAACTGTTAGAGCAAAGACATGTACAAATATTACATGGGATACAAGCAAAGACATATACAATGTAATACAATACAGTATGAGCAGAAATTATACAAATCTAGATGAGAGTTGATTTAATAGGCCACAGAAATATGGGGTCCATATCATTTGTGTTTTGTCATAGCATAACGTTGAAAGGCTAGGTATCAAAAGTAATAGAGGTTATAGAACTGGTTTTAGTGCAGTAGAGGGCAATGTTTTAGGATTGTTTCATGGTAGCCTGTTTGTTAGGCAAGGACAGGATGGACTGTGTAGGTAGTATGACTTCAGTGCTGACTTAAATCTTTTTATGCAGTCCATTTGAATTATATATGGGGGTAAGGCATTCCATAACTTGGCAATGCTGTGGGAGTACAGACATTGTCCAGCTCTTTTGTTGGGTTTTGTTATAGTGAGCAGCTGTTTGTCTGAGGATCTTAGTGTTCATGTGGGATTATATGTTTGTAGGATGGAGATGAGTGCTGGGCAGTCACTAGGACTGAAGGTTAATTTCTGGGCTAAGGTTAGTTGGGTATAGTGGAGGAGGTGGGGAAACTCTAGCCAGTTTAATTCTGCAGTAGCATGGCAATGGTGTGAGTAGTGAGGTTTCCCTGTGGAAAATTTGGCTATTTTATAATAGCAGGATTTTAGTTTGTTACTAATGGTCGAGTTAAGGTTATTGAAGATAGCACTACCATATAGAAGGGAGGGGATGAGTAAGGTGCTGGCAAGTTTAGTTCCGGTATGGTTGTCCAGATAAAGTTTGTGGCAATAGCGTTTACCTAGTTTTAAAGTGTGTTTTCTTTATTGTGTTGAAAGTATATGGCTCAAATTTGAGTCTGTCATCTATTGTTATGCCTAACAATTCTGCAGTTTTCACTATTTCAATTTTGGTTCCATCTTTAGAGAGAATTTTGAAGTTTATATCTGGTGATTTTGTAGAGAAGAGTAAATGTTTTGTTTTTGTGGCATTCAACGGGAGTTGTGCATTATTTAGCCAAGATTCGATTGATGTAAAAGCCTTCTGAGTAACTATAAGGAGGTTTGAGAAATTGTTGGAGGTAGACATTAGTGTGGAGTCATCGGCGTATTGGATGAGACTTTGTATGTGGGGGGCTGTATGGAGGTCATTGATGAAGATATTAAAGAGCAGTGGCTCTAAGATGGATCCTTGTGGGACTCATATGTTGTTAGCTTTATAATCAGATAGGGCAAAATTCCATCTTTCTGCTTGTTCCCTATTTTTTAGGTAGGAGGTGAACCACATTAGAGATTGAGGGGAGCATTCTAATTTTAATAGCTGGAGTAATAGCTTAGAGTGTAATACTGTATCGAAAGGCTTAGATAAATCCAGTAGGATTACTGAGGTAGGCTGAGAAGTATCTATGACCATGTTAACAGTATCAGTAAATGAGAGTAGGGCTGTGATGGTGCTATGTGTTGAGCGGAACCCATGTTGAGTGGGAGCCAGAAGGGCATTATCAGAGAGGTATTTGAGTAGCTATGTTTGAACACATATTTCTAACATCTTTTATAGTGGAGACAGAATAGAGATGGGGCGATAGATCTTGAGAGTTTACACCTTTGTGCAGTGGTATGATGATGGATTTTTTCCACAGTTGTGGAACATAGAATTGAGAGAGAGAGAGAGCGATTTATAAGAATGCTAATAGGGTATGTGATTGCTGTTGCTGCTACTTGTAGCAATTCTGGTGGAAGATTATCTGCTGAAACTAAGCAAGATTTGAGTTTGTTTAGGTGTTTGAAAATTAGAGAGGTGGGTAAAGGCTGAATTGTAAATGAGTAGGCTGAGAGACTATCAGTGGCTTTGTTTGCTAAGTGGGGCTGGTTGGAATCAAGTAAGGAATTAGTACTACATAGAGAGTTTGGATCTGGAGATGGGTCCCTGAGTAGCTTTTGAATGGTGGTAATAAAATGGGTATTAAAGTCATGGGATATTTGTTGTGGTGTTTTGTCAGGTGTTGGAGAGGGGTTTTGTATGGTGCCAATGTTTAGCAGGGCAGAGACAGATCTCCAGAACATTTTGGGATTATTATATAAGGTGGATAGCTTAGTAGAAAAGTGGTTCTTTTTATCTTGTATCACTAACTTTTTTGTTGTATTACAGAATTGCTTGTGATTGAGTTCATTTTGTTTAGTTCTATTTTTTATCTAAAGTTTCCATGCTTTGTACTCTAAAAAGAAGACTTTGCTTGGTCTGTTTTGTTAACCAAGGGGCGTGATTAATTTTAGTTTGCTTGAAACGTACTGGAGCTAGGTTATTGAGAGCATCTAGAAAGAGTTTATTGAAGTAGTTAACAGCTTGGTCTAGGGGAAGTGTTTTTAGTAGGCCCCAAGTTTGAGCTTTTAGAATACTTGTGAATTTATCTGGGTTGAAATGGGTAAGATTTCTGGATATTCTGTAGGAGTGTTCTTTAATTATATTGGGGTGAGACCTATATGCATATGCTGTTAGGTGATCATTTAGAGCGTTTGGTAGAGTGCATGATTTTGGGTAATTTTGAGCGTGGGATACTAGTATCCAAGCTAAGGTTGACTCTGTTTCAGTGGATAGGCCATGTGTTGGGGTAGTAATAAGTTGTGTGAAACTGTGTAGGTTTATACTATTGGCTGGGGTGGGGCATATTAGGTTTAGCCAGTTGATATTAGTGTCTCCTAGGATTATGGTTTCATATGAGATATTCTGATGAATCCATGAGAGAAACTCTTCTAATGTGTAATGTGGGGATATTGTGGCCTGGGGGTAAGTAAACTACTGCAATACATACATTTCTGTTACTGTTAATATGAAGGGTTGCCATTAGAAGTTCTAGCTTTCCAAATGTGGGGATTGGTTTGGGGTAGACTGTAATACGTAGGGAGTTATGATCCATTAATGCTACGCCGCCGCCTTTTTTTGGAGTCCGTCAGAGCGAATAATATTAAATCCTGGTGGTAGTATTTCTGTGTCAGTGATGTGAGCTTTTAGCCATGTCTCTGTTACTGCAACTGTGTTGGGACTGTGAGTAGTTAGCCATGCATGAAATTCAGTGATCTTATTGCAAATGCTGCATGTGTTTATTGTTATTAGGTGGAGCTGTTGGCTTTTTGGCTCTAAGGTGGGTTTTGGTGGATGAGTTGGAGCAGGATTTGGATGGCTATCTCCACATTCTGCTAATGAGTGGAGAAGGATTGTATTGTGTGTTTTAGGGCTTTGTGAGTGGTATTTGTGGAGGTGTACAAGGGACAGTTTAAGTCTGGTGTTGGAGCGAAATATTTTTACTTTGGTTATACTAATGGTACAGGATACAGGTAATGAGGGTGAGATATTTGAATAATTAGCTTTGGTAAAAGGTATTGGAAGAGCTTGGGTGCTAGAAGTTTGAGGTATAAAATGTATGGTGGTATTTGTGGCGGTAGCATATGTTAGTAGGACTAGAAGTGCAGTATGAGATATAATGGAGATAATGAAATTATTCTGATGGGGTGTGTACATGGGGAGGCCATTTGGGAGGAGTGAGTTCTAATGTTTTAGATGACTAGGGGTGTGTGATTGCAGGTGAAAGGTAGAGGGAGCTAATTGGCTGAGTAATTAGTGGGAGGAGCTGGGTAGAGAATAAATCTAATGAAAGTTGGGGTGGGTGGAAATGGGGGTAGGGGAGCGAAATGAGTCCGGAGCGAAGCAGCACCATCTTTGAGGCGTGGCATGCAACAAAAACAATCAGTGGGTCCTGAGACTACCTAAGGAAGAACAGGTCATTGTAATCATGGTAGACTGTCCAAAGGTAGTTGGGAATACAAGGCATGCAAAAAGATAATATTAACAGTACTATCTAGGTTTGAAGGTTTCACAGACAGCTAAAGTAATTAGAGGTGGGTCTGGAAATCAGTGAGAGGGGATGCCTAGTTGGTCCCAGTGATGTGCAGCAAATTTAATTAAGGGGGGGGGATGAACACTACCAGATAAGGTACAGATTACAGTTGGAGAGGTATATTTGTTATACTATAGACACATACATTTATTTAGAGGATGGATGGATGAGATGCCAAGTCCTTCTGTTCAAGACAGAGCTGCTGGGATCCTGTTTCTGGCTAGAATTAATGAAATAAAACCTGTGTTGAAGTTAGCTGGTTTTATACGTTGCTATCTGGGTAGCACCTAGGGAAGAGAATGGGAGAGGCAATGGGGTCATAAAATGGCGAACTAATGTCTATTTAGGCAAAATTACATAACAGGTTAGAAATTGGAAAATGTAAGAACAAATGGACTAATAGGAACCAATTTCAGGATTGTACTGTACATGTGATATTTCAGCAAAGGTAAGGAACAGAAAAGTACTAATATGGAACCATATTACAGGGTCGCAGTAAATGTAATACAGTGCTAGCCAAACCCCTAAGTTGTTAATTAGAATAAGGCAGCACTACTCGGGTAGACCCATTAAGTTCACAAGTCCCTCTAATGTAGCACATATTGCTTTCCTAATAGAACATTGCCAATATCCTGTAGATGTAAAAGTATGTACAGTAGCCTAACAAACCATTGTTACAGCTGTTCCACTAGATTGAGCGTTGTTATAGTAATGAAATATGCTGCATCATTCAGCAGTACTTAATAGGGTGCATTTAGACAGTGTGTGACTCTCATAGGTTAATCCTTTAAATAGCGCTAGTATAAACAACAAAATACACAGTATCAAATCGTAGCTTAATCCCTTAAATAGAGCTAGTATAAACAACAAAAATACACAGTATCAAATCATCTGTTTGCACACTCGAATACATTCAAAAGAATAAGCAAGGAAATGTAAAATGCAGCAGTATTTGAAATGCATTTGCCATGCAGTAATGTTAGAAAAGCATGGAAGCTTTCAGGTTGCTTGGCAGAGTAGGATGGATTTCTTACTGGAACTGTGATGATCAGGACTGGTCAGTGGAAGAGCTTGCCAGAGGGGGATTGAGGAATGATGCAAGCTCGCCCATACAAGGTCTGAGTGGCAGCAAAATGTATCAGCTCCAGTGGTGTCTGGAATATAGTTGGAGGCTGTGGATTTCCTCTGGGGCAGGGACAAACACATCTGATGCAACATTTAACGCCCCCAGTTGCCATGCATATGGGTGTTCTGTTATATCTGATACCCCATTAGCAGTTTATATTGGCTCAGTTCTGCAGTATCATATTGTCTCCCTCCTAAGTGCTGGAATTTTAGGATAACGCAATTTTTGAGAAAAGCAGCATTTATTGATCATTTTCCATGGGATACCTACTAAATTTTTTGTGGCACACAACTCAAATGTTGCTGTACTTAACCTGATCTGAATCTTGGTTCAGCAAGTCAAAGCCTCACTGCTTGTGCAGACTGATTGACTCCTGCTAACACAGAAGCTGCAGCTCATTTTGCTTCCCATTCACTCCCAATTCCCAAGTCATCTGTCAGACTCACCCATTTATTATAAATTGTCCTTACCACCTCCCCCTCCCTGTTTCCTCGTTCTCCTTCCTTTAAATAAAGTTACAAAATCACTCCAGATTAGAGCATCCAGGCTGTATAACATACTGTAAGATTCAACCACTATATTTCACAAATGCAGAAAGTAAATAAATCTCCATTGTAAAATAACAGCTATCTTGACAACACATCCTCAGTGTCTTTCACCTAACTTGTCATGTTGCAGTTCTTTATCCTGTCTACCTACTACTGCATCACACTACCCAACATCCAAATAGGCAAAGCATCACATGGTAATACTTCTTAGTATTATCTACCTGCATCTATTACAACAAATCTGTACAAACAAAGAGAGAAAACAACAGCCATATTCCCAAATATGGACTCCACCACCTCACAAGTACTTGTCCAGCTAGCGAACACTGTATCCAATTCTTCTTAAGTTACTTGAGATTCTTAAAATTATCTTAATTCCTCCATAAATTCACTCCACTGCTGTTACTATTTCTTAAAAATCGCACAAACCAAATCCAGGTCCTCCCTCTAAGTCTTGCATATCCAAACAGAGCAACTGACATCATTTTTCCTGTTTTTTTTTTATCAGTGCTGAAAGCATTAGAAATAAAGTAGACTAAATAAACACCTTCACAGCATAGCCATTTTCACTATTACATAATCCTGGCTTAAATCCAGCAACCCATCCTTCCAGCATTTCTTTCCAGGTTATACTGCCTATTTTAATGCAAGACCTGAAGTCAAAAAAGGTGACATCACCTTGTTGCAGCAAAAATCTAGCCTAAAGTTAGACCTTGTAACACAATCTAACACTGTAGTTGATTCTAGTTCAAGTTATCTACTGAAAATTAATACAGCAAGCGCACATCCATACCACTTAACGATAGCTTTCCTACTAACCCCCTTCCTCATTTAAAAAATTCTTAGCATTGCTGAATGACTTATTCACCTCAGTCCTCTCGTGTAAAAACCTCCTTATCCTACATAAGTCTTAACTTTCTGGGTGTGATGCATAATAACATCTCTAAATGTCTCACTGATCTGAACCTCATCCAGTTTGTAACCCATCATACATGACTTTGTATGACAGTCTTAAGTCAGGTAGATGCAAGCTTATCAAAATCAAAAAGCAGCTAAAATGGGATGTACACTTATTAACAGTTTACAACTTGCCTTTACAGACGGGAGCACTCATTTCTTTAAATTACTACCAGTTAACTCTGCGATTAAAGAGCTTGTGCAATTTGAGAGCTTAATGGCTTGTTTGTCTCCTAAAAGTACTGTCTTTTTACATTAGTAATGCACCCGTTTTGCATTGTTTGGTTGAATTAACAGGAAATACATAAAGTACATTTAATGGATTCAGTGTCTGAAATTCAGTTATAAAACCGTAAAGCATCAGTGTTTCAAGTTTCAAAGGACTTGAAAGGCTAGCGGAATGTTGAGTAACCACAGATAAAGCACTTTCAAATACCATATGTTACTTGATGTCACCAATTTTTAAAACAAAACAGCAGCAAAGTTAATCCAGCGTTTTTTATGCACCACTGAGACCAGATACTTGAAGGGGAGAATAGTTTGAGAGCACGATGGCATGGAAACGCTTTAGAGGCAATTTCTAAATGCCGCAAAGCATAATGGGAGGGAAAATTAAAGTAAAACCAGGTACTGGATGTTTAAAGTGGTATGTAATGCTAACACAAGGGAAACCTTAAGAAGAGATTGTGGTCACAGAAACAATCTGCTATCTGTAAGTAGTGGCTGGGAAACAAGGAATACAATTTTATTCAAATTTAGAAAGAAAAATTATCTGGTAAATAATTTTCTTATGATGAATAAGCTACAAGTTATGAGTACAACCAGCTACTGTTATGGGTAGAAGAGTAGTCTATGCACAGGTAGCAGTTGTTATTTTAAGTAGCTTGGAATAGTAGATTGATGGTCACAGTGGAGCAAGAGGAGAAAGTAGAGCAGGAAAACTGCGGTGGTGTGCATAAAGCCGTTTACAAACAGTAGTGGTGCAGATGTACAGTTAGGAGGCTAACATACTTCGAATTGTGTAGCTATACTGAACCGCAGGTTGTATAAAATAGGGGAATTATTAGCTTAAGTTGTGCTGCGAAGGAGCTTCCATTTGTTGCAAAATGTCTTGTCAGGTAGTTATCCTTACGTTACGTGGTGTCACCAATTTTTAAAACAAAATGCATATGTGTATGTAGGACTAAATGTAGTGGTGGTTACACTTCAAAACATCTAAAACTCATAACATCTAAATTCAAAACTTCGAGACCAGAACATCTGAAACCCATAAAATCAAATCTCAACATCAAAACTTTGCATCACAACATCGAACACTGCAAATCACATGAAAATAACATCCCCTCCACCTATAACAACACTAAACAAACAAGCTTGCCCACCACACCCACTCCAAGATCGTACTGCAGTGGGAAAAAGTTAATTTCCTAACCCCACTGTATCACGATCACCATAAAGAATGTACACATAAAGTCTATATCACTTACTTGTATGGCCTAAAAAACACATAAAGAGTGGCAAAATAAACACTATATAAATATTATAAGTTTTTACACTATATAAATAAATACTGTATAAATAAAAACTACGTCTCATACTGATACCACAAGAATAACAGATTAAACTATGACATTTACATGTTTCATGATACACTTTTCCATATTCTACATTTTCAATTTTATGAAATTCAGTGTGAGTTTTAGATTTTTTGGGTTTTAGATGTTGTGATCTCGATGTTTTGAATTTAGATGTTTATGAGTTTTAGATGTTTTGAAGTGTAACCATTGTGGTGCAGTAATCTGTTTTGTGCAACCATTTAATTTTGTTCCTGAACTGTGTTACATTTTATATTTTAATTTATACAGCTGTTACTATCTTTGCTTCATTAAGATCCTGTATACTTTCCTTTTGATACTTTCAGTGCTTTATGGCCGAGGCTGAAGTAGGTCAAGTGAGATTAGAGTTCTACCTCAGTAAACAAGTAAAGTACAGCTGTGTAGCCTGGGTGAGATAAATGAAATACACACCTGTAGTCATGTTGGTATTGTAAGCATTTTATAATGCTAACTGGGTTTTAGATAGAAGGGGGGGGGGTGGTAAAGCTTGCATAAGAAAAAGGCTTGCATGTCTGCAGTTAGTCAGATGATTAAGGCTGTTAATGACTTGCTTCCTGCAGTCTAGGGAAGAGGGTTTGAGTCCTTTCACCTCTGTTTGTCTACTGTACAACACTGAAGATGTCACTTAACCAGGCAGTGTTGTTGCACTTCAAATAGAGAAAGCAAATGATCTGCATTGTGAAAGGGGCCACAAAGTAACTAACTGTTTTGTCCAGTATACACAATTTTCTTGTTTGGACACTGTAGTACTGTTCAGTTCTTCACTGGAGAAAGATGGGGTGCATAGTAATTTGGCTTTTGGCTGTGTAGTGGGGGGAGGCTGCTGAAGGAAGGAGTTAGCTGGTGGCCTACAGAGTCAGCAGGGACTAGCAGTCAGAAGGCTGAAGATAGTGCCATAGCATCATTTTGTAGTTGGAAGTGCTGGTATGATTAAGCTGTCTTGGCCAAATTGTAGACGACATGTTTGACAGAATAACAAAAGTTGCATTAATGCTGCCTTTAATGGAAAAGAAAATAATGTTTTGCATTTTGCTGAAGGGTTTTGTTTATCCACAAAGAAGGTTTTATGGTGCATATAAGCAACACTTTGTGACAGTGATTCATTTGAGTAAACTGGAGCTGGGTAAACAAGTTTTATGTTGTATTGAAAGATTATAGGGAACTATAAAATGAAAGGAATTTAACTTTTACTAAGTCTGGAAATGACTGCCAGGAATACCTTTTTAATGTATGAGGAACTGTAGTACTTGAAAGAAATTTTCTTAGAGTTGGTCAGAGAGGGAAAGAAATCCTAGAGTACTCTTGATATAATGATGCAAAGTGTTGCATTGATTAATGAATTTTCTTTCAAATTAAAGCACATTATTGTAATCTTCATTTTTTTAAGTAAGTAAACCCACTAGGCCATAGGTGCTTTTTTCATGGGTGTCATGAGGGCAGACTTAGGTTAAGTGACTTATTCTTGTAAAATATTAGATAAGTAAACTGAGGGAATTAAACCCAGTGTATTAAAATGTCATACAAGGTTAATATCGGATGTAATGGGATCCTATCTCGCCTACATTCATAACTGATGGGTTCGGAACCGATCCGTCGGCTCCGACTCGGCCACTATACACTAGAACAAAGTCTCTCATTGGCTGGGCTACCCCTTATCCCATAATGCACCACACCTGCTTCCCCAGATCTCGTTTGCCGCTTTTCAAGCCGGACGTGGTCTCGACTTGGCTGGAGCTAAGTGTTTTTTTCTTGCCTTTTGGTCTTTTTTGACTAGGTTTCTCTCAGAATTTAAACAAACAGCTGTTTTAACAGCTTTGTGTGTGTTTGTGGTTAGTTTGGTGTTATATTTAATTTTTATACTTTTCGCACTACTGTGGACTGGGCCAAGGCCCGTTTAAGTTGGAGGGCCTTTGCCCTTATTGAATGTGTATCTATTTTTTTCTGGCGCTGTGACTGAAATAGTTTCGGGCTAAGCCCGTTTAAGTTAGAGGGCTTTAGCCCACATAGTTCTTCTCTCTGTGTGTTTCACCTGTTGTGTCGGGCTAAGCCAGTTTAAGTTAGAGGGCTTTAGCCCATCTATTAGTTACTGTTTTTTTTCTTGTCAGTTATCTGCCTTGTTACTTCTAAAAATGTCTAAGGAGCAGAAGTCCGGTTTCAAGAAGTGTGCAAAATGTAATTATAAAATGTCTATTACAGACAGCCATGCTGTCTGCGTGTACTATTTAGGGCCTAAACATTTACAGGATACTTGCAGTGTGTGTCATGCTTTTTCCTCCAGAGTTCTCCAGAAGAGAAAAAACAAATTGATTCTTAGGGGTCTGATTAAGCCTTCATTTGAAGAGGCTTTGGCTTCATCTCCAACTTCTAAAAAGAAGAGATCGTTGGCTCCGACCAGTCCGTCGGGCCCGACACCCAAGAAGCGTAGATCGTCGGCTCCGACCAGTCCGTCGGACCCGACAGCTAAGAAACATGGCTCGACGACTTCTTCCTCGGCTGCAATGGCTTCGGAGCCGATGGCTGAAGGGTCTGCCTCGGTGCTTCTTCCCTCGGCTCCATTGGTGTCGGAGCCGCAGGTTAGTGCATCGAGAGGCCAATCACCTACTTCGGCTCCATTGGTCTCGGAGCCGTTGGAGGTGTGCAGCTCAGACTCTTCCCCCTCAGCTCCGGAGCCTCCTTCTGCGCCGACAATGTTGCAGATGGCCCCGGTCTCGGCTCCGATAGTGCTGGAACCCTTTCGGAGCCGATCACCTACTTTATCGGAGCCGAGGCAGAAGTCTTCTCGGCCCCAGTCTGTTTCCTCCAAATCCTCTAGGTTGTCGGATTCGGATTTGGTTAGGGTTATCCAGAGGCTGTTCCAGTCCCCAGCTTTTACTAAAATGATCTCGGCTCCAGCCCACGCGGCTTCGGAGCCGACTCCACATCCCATGCATTTGATTCCTCCTTCGACCTCCTTGGAGCCGTTGGAGTCGGTGCAGGTAGGACGGAGCGGGATCGTCCAGTTGGAGCAAGGACCCCCCAGGAGTTTCTCTGCTCCGACTTTCATTCCTACCCTGTCCTCGGTGTCAGGGTTTGGTACCGGGTCTTCCTCGGCGGGGGCTGAGGGCAACACTGTTGAGCTTGCCTCTTCGATGCCCAGTCTTCCCCTCGGGGCATCTGCCGCAGTTATTCCCGGTACCACCGTGGCCTCTCAGCAAGTGCCCTCTGCAGAGTCTGGAGGTCCTGCTTTTGAGGCCATGAGGAGTGCGCTGGCCATGACCTTGCCGGTTCAGCAGGTTTTTACCTCACTGTCCCACGTTTTGGGTACTGGTGCCTCTGGAGACATTCTTTCCCACGACAGTGGGGCCCCAGGGCCTGAGGATACCCCCTTGGGGGGTTCCCTTCTTCCGGGGGGTCCTTCTGAATCTGCTTCGGATGAACCCCCTAGGAAGAAACTGTGCAAGAGGAAGCATGTTGATTCCCAAGATGAATCCGTCACTTCAGATACTGACCTTGATGATGCGGAGGGGTCCCCCAAATCGTCCTCGGATGACGTCTCTTTCTCGGATATCCTTGAGATCTTGAGACAGAGAGGCGATTGGCAATCCAAAGCTCCTACCGCTGAGAAGTCGGTTTTCCTCAAGGCCTTCGGGGCCCAGCCCTCCTCCTCCTGGGTGTCTCCACCCTTCGACGAGTTATTGGATCTAATCTCTCGGAGGGTGTGGGAACATCCTGATACTGCGGAACCGGTGCCTGCCAGGCCCAACAAGTTTCTTTCAGCCCCTCCTCGAAAGAATTCCTCACTAAAGGTGTTGCAGTTGATGTTATGGTGGTGGCATCTGCCACTCAGCAGGACGTGGCAGAGGCTTCAACGTCTATTCATCCTCCTAATAAGGATTCTAGGAGCATGGATAGGTACGGGAAGCGTACCCTTTCTTCAGCGACCTTTACCATGCGGTCGCTGAACTATCTCTGTCATTTTACAAGGCTCCAAAGGGACCTCCTCAAGGAGTTAGGAGAGTCCCTTGCGGGTAACCTTCCTGAGGCGTTAGCACAGACCGTAGGCGCCCAGATGACTACCCTAAATTCTATTGTCAACTCGTCCATGAGGCTCATTTCCTATGCAGCCAAAGGGGCAAGTAGAGCAGCGGGCACAGGAGTGGCTCTTAGGAGACAAGCCTGGTTACGCTTGTGTCCACTCGCGGAGGCCTTTAAGTCTTCCTTCGCCGACGCCCCCTTTGATGGGTCTTCTTTGTTTGGACCCAAGGTGAAGGACACACTTACTCGGTGTGAGCAGGAGGGCAAGACCTTGACTGCCGTTGGGGCCTGTTTTTCCGCTCCCTCTATACCTTACCCCAAGGCCCAGAGAGGAGGGAAAATGTGGTTCAGAAAATCTCAAAAGTTCTTCTCTACTCCACCGAGTGATCCCCTCTCCAGAGGCAGGGGGGGGGTTCAGGAAGACGCTGCCCTAGAGGTGGCAGAGGCCCCCGTAACTCTGGAGACCGCGATTCCTTTCGTGGTTCCTCCTACCCTCAACGTCTCTAGGATGTGGCTCGACTGTACTTCTCCGGAGCCGGTCGGGGGTCGTTTTCCGAATCACCCACAGGCTTGGAAATCGATAACCAAGGATCAGTGGGTGCTTCGCATTGTAACCGGAGGTTACCTCATCCTCTTTTTCAAGTCCCCTCCTCCTACAAGGAGAATCCCGTTCGTGCCACCCAGTCAACGAGATTTGGCAGCCGTAGAAGTTTCAAAGTTGCTAAGCAAAGGGGTCATCCAGCCCGTCCCCACCGACCAGATCGGATCATGAACTTACTCAAGATTATTTTTGGTGCCAAAAAAGACAGGGGACGTAAGGCCCATTTTGGACCTCAGCCTTTTGAATTGTTTTGTGAAGAAGTCCAAGTTCCGGATGGTCACCCTTCAGTCCATTCTCCCGTTATTGGAGAAGGATGTCTGGATGTGCTCCATAGACCTCAAGGACGCTTACTATCACATATTGATACATCAGGAGTTATTTACGCTTCCGCCTAGGAACCAGTCACTTCCAGTTTCGTGCACTGCCCTTTGGTCTCACCACAGCCCCCAGGGTGTTTACCAAGTGTCTGGCAGTGGTGACAGCTCACTTGAGAAGTCTCGGATTCCAAGTGTTTCCCTATCTCGACGACTGGCTCCTCACTGCCACCTCCAAGCATCTACTGATTCGAGCGCTGATGGCCACAGTAACCTTGGGCCTCTCGCTAGGAATCACTTTCAATTGGAAAAGATCTGTGCTGCGGCCATCTCAGCGTATCACTTTTATAGGCGCAGAGTTAGACGCAAAAAGGATGCGGGCATTTTTGCCATCAGACAGGATTCAGATTCTACAATCACAGGTCCTAAATTTGTTACCCAAATCTCGAGTTCCTGCCAGACAGATTCTTCAGTTATTGGGTTCGATGGCTGCAACTATCCCCCTAGTACCGTTAGCCAGGTTGCACATGCGGGTGCTGCAATGGCTATTATTGGTTCAATGGTCATACCAAGAACTTCCCCTGAACCACCTAGTTCTGATTACGGACAGTTGTCGTTGGGACCTCCGTTGGTGGCTATGTCGGTCCAACCTGGACCGGGGGCGTCCCTTCGCCCTTCAGCCCCCTGTTGCCACAGTGACCATGGACGCCTCCCAGATAGGGTGGGGGGGGTCATTATCTGGACAGGTCTGTCCAAGGCACTTGGCAGGATTGCGAAGCGCACCTTCACATCAATATCCTGGAAATGAGAGCGGTGCTTCTGGTTTTACAAGCACTTCATCATGCTCTCCCCCAAGGTACTATTGCGATTCTATCCGACAACATGTCGGTAGTTTGGCACATAAACAAGCAGGGCGGAACCAGGTCCTACCCCCTTTGCAGGGAGACCATGAGAGTATGGCGCTGGGCCATAGCCTCTCGACGTTTCCTAGTAGCCACGCACATTCTGGGAAAAGCCAATGTGATTGCAGACAGGCTCAGCAGGACTCTCCTGTTGCCCCAGGAGTGGTCCCTCAACAACAGAGTGGCTGCGCAGATCTTCACCAAATGGGGCCTCCCTTGTTGCGACTTGTTCGCCAGCCCCAACAATGCGAAGTGCAGAGAGTTCTTCACTCTGACACCCTCTCAGGGACGGTCTCCCAGGGACGCTCTAGCCCACAATTGGCCCCCGGGTCTGCTTTATGCCTTCCCCCCGATTCCCCTTCTCCCGAGGGTGATTCAGAAGGCCCTTCATGTCGGGTGCCACATGATTTTGTTAGCCCCACATTGGCCCCGTCAGGTTTGGTTCCCCTTTCTTCAGAAGCATACGGTACAGGGCCCTTGGATTCTGTTCCCAGTGCCGGATCTGTTATCCAATCCGTCGGGACACTCTCATCCGTCCCTCCGGTCGCTGCGACTGGCTGCTTGGCTACTCCACTTCCATCCTTAGTTAGGGATCTTTCTCTTTCTTCGGAAGTGATGCACATCTTGTCTTCTTCCCACAAGCAGTCTACCGTTAAGCTATATTCCAGCAAATGGAAAAGATTTGTTTGTTGGGCCCAGCAGCGAAGCATTGATCCTCTTACGGCCCCAGTTCCGCAGGTCTTGGAATTTCTAGCTTCATTGTTTCATTCTGGCTCTTCAGTCTCCACGCTTAAAGTTCAACTGGCTGCTATATCTAATTTTCATGTTGCTATAGAGCCTTCTTTAATGGCCAACAGACTGTGCAAGTCCTTTCTTAAAGGAGCCTGGCTCCTCAGGACTCCTATGGCTCATCCCGTGCCCCCTTGGGACTTAAATTTGGTTCTGGCCTCCTTAACTGCCCATCCCTTTGAGCCGGCAGCCACTTGTGATATAAAATTCCTATCTTGGAAAACTGCTTTTCTAGTGGCAATAACTTCTGCTAAGCGTGTTTCAGAGCTTCAGGCTCTCTGTTCTTCCCCTCCTTATTTGATCTTTCACAGAGACAGAGTTTCCCTTAGATTGAATCCATCCTTTTTGCCTAAAGTAGCATCCCCCTTATGCATTCAGCAATCATTGGAGCTCCCAGTTTTCTTCCCAAATTTTAGAATAGAGCAGAATATACCTTCCACCAGTTGGATGTTTACAGGCAACTGCGTTTTTACTTGGATAAGACCACTCAGACTCGAAAATCTGACCAACTGTTTGTGTCCCTTGCGGAGAATAGGTTAGGTCTTCCAGTTGCCAAAGCCACAATTGCCAAATGGATTAAGGATTGCATCTCTTTCATTTACTCCCAGTCAGGCAAAGAGTTGCCTTTCCCAATCAAAGCTCATTCTACCAGGACTATGGCCACCTCTGTAGCTTTTCATTCCAAAGTTTCAATAGATGATATCTGTGCGGCTGCTACTTGGTCTTCTCCGCACACCTTCATTTCTCATTATAAGCTTGATGTAGCTTCCCGAGGTAGAGCTTCATTTGGTTCCACAGTTCTCAGGAGTGTGTTCCAGTGAGCCACCCGGGGTTTTAGGTGCTGGAGACGCTGTCCCATCAGTTATGAATGTAGGTGAGATAGGATCCCATTACATCTTTTAGTTATGTACTTACCATAACTTTGGATGTATGGGATCCATCTCGCCTACATTCATACATACCCACCCTCCTTCCTCCTACCTTTTGGATTTGGAGGAAACATTGGTCTTGCGTTGCTCTCCTCTGGAAGGGCTCTAGTTGGTTACAGTTATTGGTATGTGTTCTGTACCTGTATGTATGTATGAAAGCGAACAAACAAGATCTGGGGAAGCAGGTGTTGTGCATTATGGGATAAGGGGTAGCCCAGCCAATGAGAGACTTCGTTCTAGTATATAGTGGCCGAGTCGGAGCCGACGGATCGGCTCCAAACCCATCAGTTATAAATGTAGGCGAGATGGATCCCATACATCCAAAGTTATGGTAAGTACATAACTAAAAGTTTTAGAGTGTTAACAGAGCGCCATTAATGAGAAGTGGATATGTTGAGAGAGAGTGAAGGTTTAAATGGCAAAAATAAAGTATGACATCAGTGGAAATGCAAATAAACTGAGTTTTTAAAGTGGGGTTGTGTGTAGCAAAATGAACCTTTGTTATATTAGGCATGACTACAAAAGTAATAGCCATTTTAATGTGACACTGAACATTTTGTGCCTTAATGCATTTTTTCATGTCCAGGGAAGCTTGAAGCCTTGGCTGTTTTACTGCATAAATTGAAATCAGAGGGTCGTCGTGTGCTGATCTTTTCACAGATGGTTCGAATGCTTGACATCATGGAACTATTCCTTAACTTCCATGGCTTTACATATGTGCGAATTGATGAAAGTGCATGTCGTGAAGAGCGCCAGGTAGTCTTTTATTTAGACTGTTTAGCTTAAAAATAGCATTAACTTATTAATGTATTTATTTTATTAGACTCTTTTTAATTTAAAAGATAAGCTGCTGTTCAGCTGGATGGCAGTGTGCATGCATTAAAATCACTCACTTGTAGATTGGCTTCCAGGAGGCTGTAGTTCCTGCTGGTATTTTCAAGTAAATGGACATCTTGAAGTTGGTTGTGACCACGCAAGCATTTTATTCTGCTTGATTTCGTAAATGAAGTATCTTTGTATCTTAAATTGTTTCAAGTGCTGCTTGGGTGTCTGCTCACTAAAGATTTATTTTGTTAAAATTTATATGTATTGCTTTTTTTTACCAACACAATTCACGTCTGTATGTACATTGATCTGGGGAGACTCATAAAGGGAAGGAGATTTCTGACTTTCCTCATTTATTCCTGCTGCCAGGTTTGTGCAGAACTGTTCCTGCATTTCATTTTCCACTAAGCTTTGATTTTTTTTCTGGAGAAAAAAAACTTTGACCTTTATCATCATGCCTTATCTATAATCTTCCTACGGCTGCAAGAGGGCAAATCTGACAGATGTGTTTTACTCAGCACCTGCCGATGGCATAGAAAACATGTCCTGCACATTTGGCAGTTATGTCCTAAAGAGAGGATCTTCACATAATCTATTTAGAGGAATAAAGTAGTTTGCAAGAAATGCTTGTTTTCTTAGTTATGAAAGTGTTAAAAGTATTTTTATTAGATGATCAAGTTTTAGAACTCTTCTTTTTACTACTGATGTAGCTCTATGTAGTAAAATTGGCTGTTTTCACATTCATGGCATTTTATCAAAAATTACATTACCTCTACACCTCCCTGCTCGAGAATTCTGGACAAAGCCAAAAAATAAATTAGGGTGTGTCCCAAATTTGTCTGATATTTACACACTGTCATGTATTCACTTACAAAGTCAATAAGCATGAAAATCTAATGTCATTATTGATTTACAGTAATCCTCAGTAATTTACCAGAAATCAGACATTTTATGAGGGAGCGGGTAAAAATATGAGACAAAATTAGGAGCATTTTGCAAAATTAGGTATAGCTGAGAGCTACGATTTACAACATGTTGAAATAAAACTGTATTCTAAGCAACTTGTTTTAAAAGAAATCAGTTTTTGTGTTTATCAGTTTTTGAGTTTAAAATGCTAACTTCCTAGGAGTACTGAAGTAGGACAGCTGCTTTTTCCTTTCTGTATGGACTGCTGTTTGCATTTAGGAAACCTATAAGTTACAGAAGAAATTGTCATATCCTTCTGTATTATCCTCTTCATTATAGACTGTGGACTTGATAGATGATTCAAACTATAAAAGTAGCAAAGCATTTTTTTACAGGGTCTTGAGGTGAGTAAAGATGTGCAGTAATCTGCTGCTACATATAGACATTATTTTCTAGACTTCATATAGAATACTTATCACTTAGAAAGCCTGGATAACTGCTGCTTAGGAGCCATTTTAGGATTAGTGCTACTAGAAGGAGCAGAGGGTCATTGATTTCTTACTGTCTGATTGGAGTGTGAGTGTGTGTGTGTTTAGGGAGATTTTCCTGATTGTTTTTGTTGCTATCCAGTGCATTTAAGAGAAAGCTACAACAGGCCTACAGACCCATGCAACATTAGGGATGAGACTGCTACTCACTAATGAGCATGTGCCATCTTAACTTGGGATTAGTGCTACTGTTTTGTTTCTTATGAGAGAAGCAAATGGATATTGATTCCCAGGTGTGTGAAGCTGTGGTGAAATCAGCATTAGTAGTAGCTAAATCTCCCTTAACAAATCCAGCTATTATTTCATTGCTAGTTACAGATCTCCATCAGGGTCACCGAAAGGTCACAGAAATTATCTTGACACCATTGAGGCATTAAATTTCAAACCAAACATCTTTTTAATTAGAATGATGAAAGAAAAACCTCGGACTCATCACGAAATGAACTAAAATAAACTTTAATTGGTAAGCGCTTTCACATATCAATGATACGCTTCCTCAGACCATGACAAAATGTTAAAAACAGCAAGCTTAAATAGTAATACATCCTGACTACTTGAGCATCATTAGTCAGTCAATTATCCAATTAAGCTTGAAAAAGAAGCAACATTCTTAAAGGAAAATTGAAGTTTAAAATTCAGCAGGGGTATGCCCAGAGTAACTTAGTAAATGATGAAAAAATACATGTTGAATCACAATACATTTAAGACTAGCAGCAAAACCTTCTTTGAAACAAACTTGGTAAAGGCATTTACCTAGTTAAGACTCATTTATAGAGCTGTACTAATCTAATAATAATAAAAAATACTTCATTATACACAATGAAGCTAAAAATTTTTGTAAAATTGTGCAACATTATTAAAGCATATAAAATATATATACATAAATATGTACTTAGACTTCAGAAATGTAACCAAGCTTATATCAATAAATATGCATATAATATTAAATACCAAGTAAACATTATAACCAAGGACAAGCTGTAAAATGCTGCTGAATTTTAAACTTCAATTTTCCTTTAAGAATGTTGCTTCTTTTTCAAGCTTAATTGGATAATTGATTGACTAATGATGCTCAAGTAGTCAGGATGTATTACTATTTAAGCTTGCTGTTTTTAACATTTTGTCATGGTCTGAGGAAGCGTATCATTGATACGTGAAAGCGCTTACCAATTAAAGTTTATTTTAGTTCATTTCGTGGTGAGTCAGAGGTTTTTCTTTCATCATTCCTTTTCATTATTTACTGAGGACTCCTTGGCTGGTGCAGTGTTTTCGTTTGAATCTTTTTAATTAGAGAATGTCAGTTACCCAAGAATGATTGCCATATTTACACTTCTAAAATTGTTATGCTTAGCATTTCCCAGACTTCATTAATACCAGTGCACTGGAGTATATTATAAAACTACCCACTAGAGGCTGTAATATCCTTGGCCTGATCTTACCAACCTAAACCCCACATGCCATATCCTCATTCATAGTTAAATCTGACGACAAAGGAGACGTCTTCTCTGTCAGGTGTAGTGGCATCACCCTGCCAGAAAATTAGACCATCCTTGGGATCTTCTCCAGTCAAACATACTTTAGCTTGTAGAAGACCTGTGCCATATTCCCAATAATTCCTTACAGACGGACGCAAGTGAGAGGGCTGCCACATTCACCTCCGATTTTTACCATGAACATTTGCAGGGAAGAGTTAGTACTCATCTGCCCAAAATGTAACTGTAAATTCAGGAATAAACCTTTGTAGTGGAATTCCTGTATTAATAATCTGTGCGCCAATAGAAGGAAAATTAAAATTTACAAGAAATCCCTATCCCCCTATTATTTTGGAAAACCTTGTGCATATGGGGTGGTAGGTGTGTGTGTGTGTGTGTGTGTGTGTGTGTGTGTGTGTGTGTGTGTGTGTGTGTGTGTGTGTGTGTGTGTGTGTGTGTGTGTGTGTATATACACATGCTTTAAAAAAATTGTGTAAATCTCAGTTACTGTTCATGAGATTGTATTAGAAGGAAGTGGGCTCAGACCAGCATGGGTAAAATCCTAGGGAGTCAGCAGTTATGACTGTATTCTGTAGCTGTGAAATGCAAAGCTTAACCCAGTGCAGTAGTGGACATTTTCTATAAGGTGACAGGGCCACTCGTCCCTTCCTTTTCAGATTGGTTATTGGCAGTCTGGAACATAAAGCCCCATAGCCCATGACTTTCCTATATAAATTGATGTTAACCTTGTGGTATTTAAGACCTGTACCCCTGCACATCATTTAATTGGTGGCAGCATTATGATATTTAAAACTCATAACTATTGTCCCTAACACACTTGTCTGTGATGCTTTAAAAAAACATAAGCATCTCTTCTTTCTCCATCACGGTTTACTCAGGCATAGGCCTCTCCTCAGTGAAGTAGGTCCAAAGGTTTGCAGAACAGACATTCTGGTCCAGTGAGGTGTGTTGTTCAGCTTCATCATTATCATTTCCTTTTGAGTCGTTGATCCCACCAGTGTGAGTTTTGTGGCAGAGGCCCTTATGATGGTAGTTTAGTTTTCTGAAACATTCCATACCACCCATTGACATGGTCTTTAGCAACCGTCATCATAGCTGTAGAATAGTAGGACTCCTTGTTAGCCATCTTTGACTGTTACAGTTTTTGTTTTGCCTTTGAAGAATCAGTTTGTAAAGTTTTCATCCCACAATTCCACATGAAATGCTAGAATTGTGCATATTGGTAAAGCTTTTGACTGATTGTCTTTCTCTGGGAAAACATAGGGCTTACCCTTTGAAAAGCATCTTGATACACTGCTGTTACTGTGATAGGAGGCCTGAATTCTGACAAATGGGGAGTGCAGGAGTCGACATTGTTGGAGAAGGAAGACTTGAGATAGAATCGCCTGAGTGACAATGTAGTTTGCTGTTCCTTTGTTTTCACTTGGGTGAATGATCTTCCTGTAGTCATTCTATTCCTTCTATAAAGGGGACCCTGAGATTTTCAGTTGAGTATGCGTGTTTTGTTGAACTGTTGGGGTAGGACTATAGAAGTTCTTGGATTCGAAGCTTCATTCATTGACATGTGCAGAGATTGTTTTAAAATCGAGTTACCTGAACCTCTTGCCATGGTAATTTCTATTTTAAAAGTGTGCATTGAAAGAGCCATCATTGGATCTTGAAGTTTTGTGGATTTCCCTCCTGTGAATTCCAGTAGTGACTTTCAGGTACCTGCGGTTTTGATCGCATTTGTTTGGGAACAGATGTTATATAAGGTGCATATATGGGGTGTTCATTCTGTCCATTAGCATTGCCATAGAAAAAAAAAGAGATCTCAAGCATACCAGATGTGAGCCTTGAAATTTGAAGAGATTTTTCTAGGGGTGCAGCAGTCTGGGAAGAGGTTCCTTTCATGTTTGAAAGATATGCACCCCAAAAAAAAACCTTTGTAATTGGCACCAGTCTCTTAATCATCAGTTTGGTAATGTATCCTATTTCTTAGCATTAGAATATTTTGGTAGTGATGTCCTTCAAGGATGCATCTGCAGTCCTTACAAATGGGTTGTCCTGTCGTCAGGCAGTCCTTCGGTCGGCCAGATTCCAAAGTCTGGGTCTGGCCTCGGCTGGTGTCGCACTTCACCCGACGTCATAGCTGCAGTTATTCGGGTATAAAGGCATCAGCCGACGCCATTTTCCTCAGTCTTTCTTGCCGCGTGGCGCCCGAAGCAGAAGCTGTTCGCAAGTGCTGGTCGGTCAGAACCAGAGATTACTACTACCGAATACTTCTACTACTACCGAAGACTTCTAAAAAGCTAAGTACCCCATTGGGGACTCTTTCTTGCCTCAGCCGATGTCAGAAAAAGTGAATAACTGTTTAACTTGTGGGAAACAAATACCTCATAAAGATTTCCACTCTTACTGCTTACCTTGTTTAGGCCCAGACCACGACGTAGCAGCTTGGCTAGCCTGTGCTTCTTTTAACCGGCGGACACTTAGACGTCGGTCGGAATTTGCTGAGGAGTTTTTCGGCTCCGATTTTGCTTACATTATGCCGTCGGATCCTCCGACTACGCAAATATCTAAAAAGCGCAAGGAAAAGGACCGACACTCGCGGTCCGCGGTTTCGGCCGAAACCGCGGTAAAGCCAACCACGAGTGTCTCGGTTTCGGCTGAAACCGAGCAAGCGGTTCTTCCTCCAGCCGAAAACTTACCTCCTACCGAGGCCTCTTCCAACCTGGTGGAATCGGCTTCTGAAATCACACCTGCTCTTGCAGTTTCTCAGGAATTATCTGACACTATTCCCTTGGATATTTCAACCCCTGCACGTGGAGCTGCTAGGCCACCTGCAACCATGTCCATTAAGGCCTTTGCCAGGGCTAAAGCAGCTAAAGCTACTAAATCTGTGCCTGTTAAGACCCCCTCTCACAGGCCTACCCCTAGTTCTCAAATGCTTAGTCTAGCAGAGGATCTCATTTCTTTAATCCGGGGATCCCAGCCTCAACCAGACAGGGCCTCTCACCCACCTCCAGAGAAGAGACCTAGGGCAGAGCCCCCTGAGCCAGTTTCTACAGATTATTCCTCTGATGATTCAGATAGTACAAACCCTCCAGAGGCTCCTTTCTCCTCTTATGAAGACTCTGATGCTGAAGAGTCCATTCCTTCTGCCTCTCCGCCTGAGGAATTTTCCTTTGGGGAAACCTTGCATGCTATGAGGGAACAATTTCAGTGGCAGGGTCAGGATTTTTCAGACTCCAGAAAGAGGCTTAGAACTTTTCTGCATTTACCACAGCATAGGCCTTTAGCCATACCTCCAGTCCTTTCTGTTGTAGATGATGCATTTAATGATGCTTGTACTGCTCCTGATTCTCTACCTCTGGCCCCTGCTAAGCCCGATAGGTACTACAGGGTCCCGGACACGCATTACCATTTGTATAAGGCTCCTTTTGCAGATCCCGAGACTATCTCCCAGGGACCTAAGGCTGTAGCAGCTACCTCTGCCAAAAACCCCCTCCCCTCTGAAAGGGAATCCAGGTCCTTAGAGAGATAGGGTAAAAAAGTTTACACTTCTGCTACTCTTTCAGCTAGGGCCTTGAACTGTCAGTTTCATATGATCCAGTATCAAGAATTTATGCTAGACCAGTTAACCAAAAAGCTGTCCTCAGATGAATCATTAGACAAAAAATCTGTTCAGGAAATGGTACATAACATACAGCAAGTCAGTAACCATTCCTTAAAATGCGGCTATGATGCACTGGAGGCTTCCTTTAGATCAGCCATGACTGACACAGTTATCAGAAGGCATGCATGGTTAAAAGAGCAGGCCTTACCAGACCATGTCAAATCAAAACTACTAGATGCTCGTATGGACAAGATCAATTTGTTTGGCTCTCCTGCACAACAGGTGCTGAAGAAGATGGAAGAGAAGGCAAAATCTGTCCAGACAGTGAAAGATTTCTTACAGGTCCAACCTCCAAGGTTTAGCAGGAATTGGCCCTCCAAGAATTGGTCCTTTCCAGACTCCTCCAGAGCTCAGAGAGGCAGAAATAGGCGTTCAAGAGGCAGAAGTCAATCCAGGGGTGCCTACAGGGGACGCCAGTGGCAGGGTAACAACCAGCGAGGTACAGCCACAGACACAGCCACCACCTCTACTATAGGACAATCGCAGTGACTTGGCTCTAGCACCGCCTACCAGGGAACAACTAGAAGTACCCTTAGGCGGGAAGCTAGCTTTATTTTCAGTAAACTGGCATTACATCACAAGAGACAAGTGGATTTTGCAGACAATAGACCAAGGTTACAGGTTTCACTTCCATACTCTACCAGGGAAGAGAGGAATGCCAAACCTACCTCCAAATCAAAAGGCAGAAGCTCTAACACAAATAACTCAATCATTAAGGATGAGAGCTGTGGAAAAGGTACCATCTATGGAGCAAGGACAGGGATTTTACTCCAGACTCTTCCTGGTACCAAGAAAAGAAAGCAAATGGAGACCCATTCTCGACCTGTCCGCTTTAAACACATACCTCATTGTTCCAAAATTCAAAATGCTGACCCTACAGCAGCTTCTTCCCATGCTGGGCAAGGAGTCTTGGCTGGTAACTCTAGATCTCAAGGAGGCATACCTGCACGTCCCCATACGACCAAATTGCAGAAGATACCTCAGATTTCTTGCAGGATCATTGCTCATTGCAGGCTTCAGGGAATTCAAATCTACCCTTACCTGGACGACTGCCTGATACAAGCGGACAACAAAAACAAGCTAGCAGAAGACTTGAAAAGGGTCATTTACCTACTACAAGCCCTGGGATATACAGTCAGTATAAAAAAGTCAAGACTGATACCATCCCAAAGGATAACCTTTTTGGGTGCAGAGCTGGACACAGCAAAACAAATGGCATTCCTAACAGTAGAAAAACAGGAGCAACTACCTCTCTACTTCTTGGCATTAACAAAGCAGAGCCATCTAACAGCAAGAAAAGTCCTGCAAGCCTTGGGTTTCATGGCATCCTGCATAATATTGGTTCCACATGCCAGACTGCATATGAGAAAGTTACAGTGGTACCTAAGAAATTTATGGTCTCAGCACAAGCACAGCCTAGAAACCCAAATTCCAATAATTCCATGCCTGAAGCAAGAATTCCAATGGTGGGCTCAGGCCTGTCAATCAAACAAAGGACTGCCCTTCCACAACACTCAACCCAGCCAAACCATCACAACGGACGCCTCAGACCTCGGTTGGGGGGCCCACATGCTGGACAAGTGTATACAAGGTTTATGGTCTCAAGACCAGCTACACCTACACATAAATCAAAAGGAAATGCTGGCAGTAAAACTGGCAATTCAGACATTCAGACCTTTTCTTCAACAAGGCCAACTGTTGATAAGGACAGACAACACCACAGTTATGTGGTACATCAACAAACAGGGAGGCACACACTCGTACCCTCTATGCCGGATGGCAATGGACCTCTGGAATGTGGCCCTGAGCTACAACATTCAGTTACAAGCAATTTTTGTACCAGGAAAAGAAAACATTCTAGCAGACATACTAAGCAGAACTACCACGGATGCCCACGAATGGATGCTGCATCCGGACATCTTCAAAACCATTAAGAGGAAATGGGGACTCCCAGAAGTAGACTTATTTGCATCCCCACTCAATCACCAGCTAAAGAAATTCTGCACAAGGACGTACCATCCACTTGCTTGGAAGGTAGACTCCCTATCTTTCAGTTGGAAAAACCTGACAGCATATGCATTCCCACCACTTCCTTTGATGCACAAGGTGCTATTGAAGATCAAAGAGGACTGTCCAAGGATCATTCTGATAGCTCCAGATTGGCCAAGACAACATTGGTACCCATTACTGAGGAGCATGTCTCGGGAACAAATATGGCCCCTGCCCCTAGTTCCCTTGCTGTTAACACAGAACAACTACAACACTCTGCATCCAAACCTGAAAACACTGCAGCTGACTGCCTGGAACATTGCATAAGACCAATTAACCCAAATTTATCCCAAAGTGTTAAAGACATTATATTGGAGGCTCGCAGACCCTCAACAAGAAAAAAATTATTCAGCAAAATGGAAAAGATACCTCATTTGGAGTACTGCAAAAGGACAAAATGTGTCACTGGTAAACATAGCCAACATCCTGGAATACTTGGCAGAGCTCTTCCACAAGGGCCTGTCCTATTCTTCCATTAAGATTCATGCATCAGCTATTTCAACAGAATATGACTTGGATCCTCCAGTCTTCTCACATCCTCTGCTCAGGCAGTTTCTGAGAGGAATTAAAAATGTAAAACCACCTAGAAAGCCACCATTGCCAGCATGGGACTTGAACTTTGTGCTAGAAAAATTGACACTTCCTCCTTTCGAACCAGCAGCAACAGCAGAATTGCAATGCTTATCATGGAAAACTGCTTTCCTGCTGGCAATCACTTCAGCAAGAAGGGTATCTGAGCTACAGGCATTAATGGCAGTACAGCCCTTCCTGATCTTCCATCAAGATAGAGTGTCCATGAGAACAAATCCTACTTTTATGCCTAAGGTGGTCTCCAGAGTATCCTTAAATCAGGCTGTCCACCTACCTACATTCTTCCCCAATCCACAGAACAGGGGAGAAAGACTGTTGCACATCTTGGATGTACATAGACAATTACGCTACTACCTGGCTTAGGACCAAGGGCAATAGAAAAACTGACCAGCTACTGGTAGCATATGCAACAGGAATGGAAGGAAAAGCAATTTCAAAACAGACAATCTCTAAGTGGATAGGAAATTGCATTAGATTTTGCTACTCCTACCATGGAAAGAAAACTCCAGAAAATATCAGGCCTCACTCTACAAGGGCTACAGCCACTACCACAGCTTTTCTACGAGGAGTGGCTACCAAAGACATTTTAGAGGTTGCTACTTGGAGCTCCGTGCATACATTTGCCAAGCATTATAATTTACCTCTTTACTCTAGATCCCGAGCAGGTTTTGCCACTGCTGTTTTGCAAGGGATCTTAACTACACCATAATTTTATTTCTCCTCCTCCCCCAGTTTGGCTATGGTATTCTACCCATTTGTAAGGACTGCAGATGCATCCTTGAAGGACATAGTACAGTTTTGTACCTACCATAAATGTAGATGTCCGATAGGAATGCATCTGCAGTCAGGATTACCCACCCTCCTTCCCCTCTGTGGTACTCCTAGGGTATTTGCCCATCTTGTAGCTAACTGGGGGAATCTATTATGGTGTATTTATTTTTATATATGTACATACATGCTTATATTTTGTTTGCTCTCTACTATTTGGAATCATTTGCATTTATCCAAATTTAGCCTTCCTAGAGGGCACCTGGCATCTGGGGCAAGAAACACTGAGGAAAATGGCGTCGGCTGATGCCTTTATACCCGAATAACTGCAGCTATGACGTCGGGTGAAGTGCGACACCAGCCGAGGCCAGACCCAGACTTTGGAATCCGGCCGACCGAAGGGCTGCCTGACGACAGGACAACCCATTTGTAAGGACTGCAGATGCATGCCTATCGGACATCTACATTTATGGTAGGTACAAAACTGTACTTTGTGGTGGTTGGTGAGGCTTATACTTCTTGCAAAAAAAAAAGCATGTATTTGATTTGTGCTGTGATTTTTGTATTTGATGAGAATAATCTGTTGCTGTTTGTAATAGAGCTTTGTTGCAATTTGGAAATTGAGTTTCTTTTGGTCTTTGGCATACTTACACTTGGATCTCTGTAACAGTAAGTGTAATGCTTGGGTTGTCATACTTATCTTGATTCTCATGCTCTCTTGAAGTTGTAAAAGCAGTAACTTCTCTCCTTCCTGGCATAAATCAACTGAAAAAAGTGTGCTTTGATGTAGTGTGGTTTCCTGTTATATGCCAAGTTGGCACACATTCTGTTCATTTCTACTCATTGTTTCAGGAGTCCCAGATGCCCTGCTCATCTGAAGCAGTTACTTTTACTTCACAGTCATTTCTGCTGTTTATTGCAGCGGTCATTTGTGGTATTTCAGCTTTACATGTTATCTATGTTAAGTTTTTTAAATGAAAGGGGGCCGGAATTTGCTGGAGGAAGCTGGCAAAGGAACCAAAGTATTGGGAATGAATAATTAGATAGAGAAAGGTAATATAATGGGAGGAGGGCCAAGAAGACATTTGAATTGCAGGCTAGTGAGTGCCTTCCCTTTCAGGGATTGATATCAGCATGTAGACTGAGAGAAAGGGATAATGGAATCTGAAATGAAAGTCCTACACTGGTTGAGTTTTTAATTGAATCTAATATGGATACTGCTGTTAAAAAAGGGAAAATTAGTAGGGCATGTAAATATTTCTCAATAAGTAAAAGATTCAATCAGAGGAGGTCAGAAAAGATTGGGAAGAGAGATTAGACAAGTAATTCACAGCGAAACAATGGGAAGCTGTATGTATGGCTCCCAAGTTTGCAACAAAGTCTGTTTACAATTTTTGTGTGGACATGTTTACATAGATATGTTTATACTCCAAGCAGACTTCAAATAATTTTTCCTCAGGTATGTGGCAAATGTTGGAGGTATAATGGGGAAAAAGGAGGTACCTCGGAGTATGTGTTCTCTTAGTATAATGAATTTGCAGACTTTAAAAATCAGTACAGAGTACTCTGTCAGGAATACTGGGTGAGAAATTCAGTCTTTAAGTAAGGAAATTTTCTTTTTGAGCTGGGATACAAGATCTGAATTGCCTAGACATACTCATAAATGGAGGAGTGTCTGAGGAGACTGTTGAGGGGTCCAGACAGGGCTTCCTCCTATCCCCAAGCTTCTGATTGAGGAGTTGACAGTGGAAGTCACATACAGTTTAGCAATACCTGAAAAAAAAAAGAGGGAATAAAATCTGTTTATATTAATGTGCAGATGACTACATATTAACGTCAGGCAATACAAACTATAAGCAAGATGTTTAAGAAATGCAAGGAAATTGCAGGACTTGGGTTGTTGTTTTTTTTTCGGCTTTTCCCAGTTAGGGGTCGCCACAGCGGAACTCCAGTCCGCTAATGATTGGCAGTAGATTTTTATGGTGCCGAGGTGCCAGCCCGATGACCAACCTTCAACGAAGGCACGCCCATTCACGCATGTCTTTTGAACACCACTCTGCTGTGGGAAGGACATGCAGACTCCACACAGAAGGCACTCCAGCCGAGAATTGAACAGGAGAACCTGGTGCAACAATAAAAAAAACAGTGGTAGTAATATTAGGAAGAGGGCAGGGGAAAGGGGTCTAGGTGAGATAAGAGATGGAGTTATTTAAGTATCTATGGCTCCAGGTTGGGAACATGATGAGAAAGGCAATTGGGAAAAACCTACAGGAAGTTGTAAAAAAAAAAGTTAGGGATACTATCTAGGGGGAGAGAAGACTTTTACATTCCTTTGGAGAGTTAATGCATTAAGGATGATGACACTACCAACAGTCTTGTACTTAATCCACAACATACTAACTGGCTATAGTTACAGAAGGATACAACAAACATAGAGGACTGGGTTAATACAGGCAAGGGAAAAGAGTGAGCAAGGAAAAAATGCGAATAGGTAGGAAAGGAGGGAGCTTGGGGCTCCCACATATTCACATGTATTCACTGACATATAAGGTTCATAAGGTGGTTCATAGGTGTAACATCATTCACTAGATAGAAAGAGGTTGAGCAAAAGGAAATAAGGGAGATGGAGATGTGGAGAAGTGTACTAAAGGACATAAAAAAGCAGTACTAAAAGAACTGGCATGTATGAAGTGGGCTGAAGGGAACTGCAGAAAACTAAGATGAACAGAAGGGTGGGGAAAAATTTGGGGAAGAATTAAATCTGGAGAAGCGGAATAGTTCAGGAGGAAGTTTTGGTATGCAGTGAAAGGGGTGGTGGAAGCAGTTTAAAACAAGAAAGGACATAGTCCAGAATACCAGAGGCCCAGTGATGTACCTCCTTGGTACTCAGGGAGACATGCAAAAAGAATACAGAAAGGGCATCTGGAAAACTGGGCAGGCAGATGGGGAGAGCAGAAGGAGAGAGGATGGCACCCTGGAGGAGATATGAGTTTAGCAGTGGACCAGGCATAGCAATGAAGTGTTAATGAAAAGAAGGGACAAGAAAATGGGTGGAAGTATGGAATGGAGTTGCAGGACACTGGCAGACAACAATTCATGCAGTGAGGCACATAATGAAAGTACATGGAGTGGGCGATTAAAGACCTGGAGTACTGCATAGGCATATCTAACCTCCCATATTGGTAAAGAAAGGCAGAAAGGAAGAAACTGGACTGATGCACGTGTTCTGAGGCTATGGATGGGCACAAGAAGTTTGAAAGGAGGCACAGGAGATTTGGGGAGATAAATTTCAAAAGGAAGTAGAGCATGCTTGGGAATTCTGTATATGGGACATAGGTTCATAGGTAAGTACTAGGCTATCTGCCCATGGGCATTTATAAGCCTAGCCACAGAGTGATGGCTTTTGCTTCCCCATTAGATTAGTAACCCGGGCCTCTGTCAACAGGGCTCCTGAAGTGATCCCAGGGTAGAACTTACGATTACCCATCCACTCATCAAAATTTCTCTTGAAGAGGGTCACAGAGGAGCTCTGTCGAATATGGATTGGGATTCTATTCCAGAGTGAGGGGAGTCGCTGAGACCGGAATCAATCCCTCCAGCATGTCCTGTTTGTTGTTGTACATAGGTTCAAGTCGCTAGAACGAGTGGTTCTGAGGGATCTCGTTTTTTTGAGGTGAAGCATGTCCATTAGTTCAGGGATTGACATGGCCCTATAGTTCAGGCATCGGTCACCTCTGAGCAGAACGGTAAGCGACTGAGAAGAGCTGGAGCTTTTTTAGTCGTGCTTCATAGGGTAATTGTTTAAGGCCCTTAATCCTCTTAGTGAGGTACTTCTGTGGTCTTTCTAGTTTTTGCAGGTGTCTAGTGAGGTACATCTCAAATGGGGCATTGTACTCTATTATGGGCCTAATGAGTGAGGAGTAAAGTGGCACAATCACCTCCTTGGATCTGGATGCGAAACCCTTTGTGATCAGGTGTGCCACATAGAAAGATTTCCTGACCGTTTTGGCTAATGTGGTTATCAAAGGAGAGCATGCTATCCACTTGGGTACTCAGGTCCCTAATTACTTCTTCTGTACTTAGTGGATTCCCATCTATGTGGTAGTTTGTAGGTACTTTGTTTTTCCCAAATGGGATTACTATGCATTTTTTGGCATTTAGCTTGAGGCCGTGATTTTGACACCAGGTGTTTGTCACTGTGAGACCCTTTTGCAGGATGTCTGTGTCAGCTGGAGAGTCAATTATTGCACCCAATTTACAGTCATCTGCGAACTTGGTTAGCCACAGTCCCTCCGCCTTTGCCTGTACTTCGGAGAAATATATACCGAACAGGAGGGGTCCCAGGTCTGAGCCCTGTGGGACTCCGCTTGTGACTGGTTTAGAGTTAGACATGGCGCCTGCCACTCTTACCATGTGGGTTCTGTCTGAGAGCCAATTGACAACCCATCTAATGACATGGGGGTTGATATTTAAGCTGGTGAGTTTGTCTATGATTCCTGAGTGTGTGATGGTGTCGAATGCCATAGCGAGGTCCAGATATGCTGTGTGGACCACCTTCCCTTCATCTATGGCCTTGGTGACTGTTTCAAAGAAGTCGACCAAGTTCAGGAGGCAAGATCTGCCTTTAACAAAGCCGAACTGGGTGGGGTCCAGTGTCTGGAGGTTCCCAATGTCCCTGTTAATGAGCTCCTTGATAATGCGTTCCATGGCTTTGCAGACCAAGCTAATCAAGCTTATAGGGCGATAGTTCCCAGGGTCATGAAAAAGAAAGAGGACAGCATCTTAAAAGAAAGAGAAGTGAATATTAAAACCATTATCACGCAAAAAACTGTAAGGGGACAAAAACAGTATAGGAGCATGAATTACACTACAGATTCCTGGACATAGGGAGAAGGGGGAAGAAACTAACAAGAATGGAGGTGGGAATCGGTGGAATGAGGTATGAGAGAAAATCATATCATTAGGAAGGCGAGGGAGTTCCAAAAGGGAAAGGAAGGGGATACAATAAGGGTAGAAATTGAAGCAGCTAGCTGCTGTTGAGATCATTAATGAGGATCACACATGAATGTAATATACTATAAGGAGTTAATAAAGTAAAAAAAAAAATGCCAGCTGATCCCCCCCCCCCCCTCATAAATTGACCCTGTCTTCTAGATTTCATTCTTCTGTACACATGGAGATGCCACTTACAGAGCTTAAGTAAATTTGTCTGTTTCTCAGGATGTTTTCTTTATTTGTAGTTTTGCTTTAGTTTGCATACTTTTGTTTGTAATGCAGTTTCTCTTTCTTTATTGTGGGATGTACAGTTTGGTTGACGTTAGCTAATGCATAAACCAAGTTCCAGCTTCATTTATGTTGATAGCTGTTTTACTGCAGTCTGATTGTTTAAAGAAGACAAGTATGAGAGCTAATTATTACATTTTTTTTTATTTTGCAGCAGTTTTTTTCTTTTGAGTATACATCTTTGCTTGTAGCAGCAGCTGATAAAACTGTATCACTTATATGTAACCTTACAGTGGTTGTTTCCATTTTTATTATGGTCTCCTATTAGATGAACATTTTATGAAAGTATTATGTCAAGTTAAAACTTTGACATTGTTTATTTTGTGCTTATACCAAAGGCTACAAATTATGCTTCCAGTGGGCCAGACAACGTACACATTGCTTTCTCATCAGTACCAAGTATGTATTCTTCAAGCATTACTTAAAATGTTCAGCCTCAACTTGTCCGCAGTGTTTGTGCCTGATGGTTGGAGAGCAGCCACTGTGACTCCTTTAATCAAGGGCATTCCTTCTACTGAGCTGAATAGCTATAAGTCCATCAGCTTCACCAACCTTATATGCAAAACCATGAAGTGTATCCTGGCAGAACTGATTTATGTGGACATATGCCACGTAACTGATCTAGACCCAGATCAGTTTGGTTTTGTGGAGGACATGTCCTGTTACCTGAACCTTCTAAGCTTCTTTGAAAATGTCAGATGCTGTGGAGTGCAGTGACTGTGTGAGTGCTGTGTATCTCAACATGGTTAGGGTTTTAACACTAACCTTCACACTGGTGTTACTTAAAATTCAGACAAATTTAATATAAACCTGCACCTTGTCTACTAGATTGCAAATTGGCTGTCCAGAATATCGCATGTTAAAGTTGCTGGTACCCTCTCAATGTAAAATTGTAACTAGTGGGATACCGAAGAGGTCAAAACTGAGCCTTCTCCTGTTTGAGTTTTATTTTGCTGATTTGCAAGCCATTGTTCTAGAATAGTGTGGTTGACCACATTGAAAGCTGGCCGCTGTTGTCCTCTCGTCCACTGACACTGAACTGTTCTAACAAGGGGCTGGAATGCACATTTACCTGGTGTGCCAGAAATGTTATCAAGATAAGTGCAAAAAGTACAAACTAATAGAACTAGGCAAAAAAGCTGCTGACACCTCATATGTTATAAATGATACTCTTCATCAGGCAGGTACAGTCACAAAAGACCAGAGTGCTTACATGAACAGCTCTCTCATTTGATCATCATGTTTTCACACTAGTCAGGAAATCCTTCTATTGGCCCAGTTAATTTCAAAGGGAATATCTTCAGGATTCAGAGCGGTTACCACTGTACTTTTTCATTATCAGACCAGTTCACGAATGCATTGCCCCCATTATTATATACAAATCTAATCATATTGCTCATCTTGAAGTACCTCATAGATTTCTAACTAAGAAAAGTAGAGGCCTTAAGTCCATCAGTTGTCCCAGTAGATAAGCATGATCCTTGTGTTTGGTGAGCTTGCCAGCTGTTCCAAGGTGACCCATCTCTCATTTTTTAAGGTATAAAAGACTTGGTATTCAACTTGCGTAACTTGTCTTTCTGCATACACCAATGCTATGAACTTAAATCTGCACCAGCAAATACAACTAGTTGGAGGGCTAGGTTCCTCACTTATATTGCTGGCCTGAAGAGTAAGTTACTAATACAGGGCAAACAAACTACTATGTTGACTACCTTTAAAGCTAGTCTTCAGGACCAAAGTTATGTATGACCCTGATAGTTTTGGAGGTGAGGACTATGAAGTGGTTGAAAGAAAAGAGTGGACGAACTTGTAAACACTACTTAAAGATGCATATGGCTGAATAGACAGGAATTTTATGATCCTCATCACTGTTTGCCTAGTATTATTCCAGTGTTAATGTAAAAACTTTTAGGAGATCTTTTTAAACTTTGGCAGTGTTATTGATGCAACTAATTCCGAAACAACATTTATAATATTTAATCAAATAATAACTCTTGAAAAATAAGACTTGTATCAAAAGAAATATTTGATTAGAGTACATTGTACTTTCTAATTGTCTGCACCTGTTTGGTAGAGGGTTTTTACATTGTATTTGGACTTGGCTTGTTGTTTTGTAGTATCAGTAATTCCTTGTTTTCCCACGTTCTGGTGATTGCTTTCTTCGCAGACAGAAGTAACAAATGCAGGAAAGCAAGCCTTTGCCCTTTTCGCTATCCACTCTATTTTATCCAAACAAGTCATTCAGATAGATGCTATGATTACCACTTTTCTTGATCAGATAATGTTACACAAGTTATGTAATTCCCCCCAAAAATGTTCTGATTTAAAACATCGCCAAAGACCTCTATAAAAACCTCCTATTAAGTCAGTAACACATCTCAAACAGATGTGATACACTGGTAAATTCTACAGAGTTTTGCAGGAGTGTAAAATATATTGAGGCATTCCCCAAAAAAAAATAAATTACCTCACTTCTGTAACGTGCCTGAGGACATGGATAACTTTTTCCCAGTTTTTGTGAGTAATTGTAATACTGAAGTCTTCCTTTCAAGTAATTCTAAACATATTTCTGTCTGTGCCACTTTCTTTTAACATGTTATGCATTTACTTTTAATTCAGTTTTTGCCCAGGTGTTCTTAAGTATTATTTGTCCACCATAGAACCTATTTCAGTCAGTCAATCCTCTGACTTAAGTACAGTTTCAAAGACTTTTGTATTATCTGTTCATTTTTTGCAGTTCCATTTGTCTCATAGTCTACAACTCTTACTGTTGCATCATTATTTTTCTCTTTTCATTATCTGATCCTAGCACACCAGTTGCCTACAAACTTTCTGAATTCTGGAAACTTTTGTCGTTTGTAGTCTCCATTCTTGTTACGTTTGTGTTTGAGCCAACATATTCAGCCAAATCAGTGTGCTTATCTTTCAGTGATATTTTAACAAGTTTATTATCTCCAGTGTTAATGTTCCTCTGCCATTTTTGCCTTCCAGACTTCAGTCTGTTAAGTTATACATCCTTGTGATCCCTCCCATTTGTGTTATTACTGTCTGCCTAGACTGGTGGTTTAGAGGCAGTACAGTATCACCTGTAACATCTTGAGTCTTGCTGCCTTGCAATGTATCTGTCAGGTTCTTCAGACTCTCCTGCTTCTGTTAGCAGAGGTGCAATTTTCCATGCCACCCAAGGTTTTTATTTTACCCATATACATTTCTTAGTTCTTTTTCTTAATTTAATTGGCTAAAAAAACTCGTCTGAGGCATTGAGAGGTAAGTCTTGAGAAGTACATAGCACTAGTGACAGAACAAACCACGATATTTTACTTTACATAAAATGCTCCTCAGCATTAGAGGGACAGGATACTTTTAGTTGTCTGTTAATTTCATTCTGAAATAAACAAGCTGATTGGAGTATCTATGAAAAAGATGCTCTTCACACAGCCTGTCACTCTGTGAATAATTACATGTACTTCCTATTGATCACTGCTACAGTAGCCTTAGCTGTATGGGTTATATGCTTCCAAGGATGTAACAGCCAGCCAGCTTCCAAAGCTTCAGGGCACCCTCCACACACACAAACTGTTAAAAAAGATGAGTTTGAGCATCAAGCTATTCATAGATTTCCTGCTGCCAAACTGAGTGCTCCTCTGCAAGCTTTTGAGGATCGATAGTCAATTTTGTGCTGTTTCATTGCTGGTCAGATGAGATCCTTTTGGAGGGGAAATGTTCCAACATTTACTGTTTTATTGTTTAAATGTACTTTCTGTTTGGAAAGGGTTTTTTTTTTTTAAGAGATTCTGTTTTAATGGGCTATAATTTTAAACAAAAGTGCATTTTTTCCTGTCAGTTAAGAACCGTTTAAAACTACTTTTTTTTTTGTATTTAAGGGCTAAGGGCTGGCTGAGTGTAGTGAAGTGTTTTTTTTTTTTTTTTTTTATACTCCGTTTTTATATGGAAAAAGAGACTTTTTAGAACTTTAAATTTTTATTAGCCTGTTTTCCTGGGAAAGAGGTACCATTTTCTGCTTGACCATAGAGTAAACTACCAGTCCCATGGTTGATCCTTCTTCCTGCCACAAAAAAGAAAACGTAAGTAAACCGTCTTTGTCACCACAGCAGGCTAGCTATTTGCATCAGTTGCAGGGGGGTGATTCTGCTGTGGCCTAAGTTGATTCCTTAGGCTACTCATCTTTTACCCCAGGTCCCTCAGACGTAACATGTACAGCCACTTTGAGCACTGGGTTAGTCATGTCCTCTGCGCCTGCTGGGGTCCCCCCAGTAGGCAATGGAGAGCCAATCCTGTTAGGCCTGGGAGCAGGTAAGTCTTCCCTGTTTAGTCAGAATGTTGTGCCTATCCATGGGGAAGCTGCTTTTGCCATTAACAACCCTGCTGGCACCATTTTTCCTGCCAAAAAGAAACCGAAAGCTAAACATGTATTTGCTCCTTCCCAGATTTCCCTGAACAGAAGTAGGTTATGAGGTCAGGATCAGTCTCTATTTCAAGCTATTAATCCTTGTATAGGTGGTTTCTGATAAAAGAAAAATGGATGTCTTTTCCTGAAGAGATTCAAGTTTCTGAATCTGGACAGGAAGATGCAGGGTTTTCTCCTCAGATTTCTGATTTAGATTCAGAGGAGAGCATGGTATATGATTCTCCATGAGGGTTTCTCTCAGATTATTTCCAGAATGTGCCACTGTTTCCAGTTGGAGAACACTGAGGTTTCTCATACCCTTAGAAAATACTATAAGCTATTACAAATGGAATTTTCAGAAACATTCCTTTTCGCTCCTTTGCTGTCAGCATTGGAAGATGTTTGTGTCACTGGCTGCAATTTCCCTGATAGTCAGCCTGTTACCCCCCCCCCCCCCCCCCCCCAAAAAAAAAGCAGATAATTTGTATAAGGTTCCTCAGTTTAGTTTTTATGCACTCATCCCAAACTTGACACAGCAGTTATAGCTCTAGTTAATCCTACTGCTGTTAAACATTTAGTTAATTTCAATCCTTCACTTTCTGACGAGGATTATAAAATAATTGGTAAGTATGAGGAAAATGTACATTTCTGCAAATTTATATTTTTTGAATTTTTAATGGTCAGGCTCATATGTTATTTAAAGTTTATTCCGACTTAATTGTGAAAGTGACATTTTCTTAATGTAAAATTAACTTTAGTTTCTTCCATTCCACGTGTCATTGGTAACTGTTTAGTGTGTGTGTGTGTATATATATATATATATATATATATATATATATATATATATATATATATATATATATATATATATAGACTCTGATACTTCTTCAAGGGCTATGGCCACTGGTTCTGTTTTTATTTAAGTTTTCTTGTAACACTAGAGTTAGATTCTTATCACCACAGATGCTTTTGGATGGGGAGCAGTATCAGGAGGCGTCTGCTGCATCTTTTTTACCCCTGACGTCAGGGAAGGGGTGACAGTGCCGACGCATTACCCAGGACTTTGGAATTCATGCCAGCAGGATTACCCAAATGTAATGACTGCAACAGTGAATACACTCGAACATCTACATTTATGTTAAGTGTACACAACTGTACTTTCTTCAAATAGACCTTTTTGCCTCCTCTCTGAACAATCAGCTTACAAGATTCTACTCCAGGACTCCATGCAAGAAGTCCTGACAGACATACCTTTTGCTTTCCTTGGACAGCAATGTTCCTGTTTGCCTTCCCACCATTTTCTCTGATGTCCAGAGTAGTTCTGAAGATTCAGAAGGAATCCCTCAAGATCATTATGTTGACTCCCTTCTGACTGCGGCAGCATCAGATGTTCTTCGTGTTTCACTGTTGCAGTCATCACATTTGGGTTATCTGCTTGCAGTAGCCCTCAGTCGGCCTGATTATCAAAGTCTTGGTTCCTGCATCTGTTGCTGTCTCATCTTCCATGACGTCAGCTAGTCAGGGGTATAAGGCATGCAGCCGACACCATTTTGACAGTCTTTCTTGCTGTGCGGTGCCCGAAGCAGATCGCAAGTGCTGGTCGGCCGACTCCTGAAATTTTCGTTTTCAAGTTTCAGAACCGAAGTCTTCAACTAAGCTAAGTACCGCGTTGGGGAAACTTTTTCTTGCTCTAAACCGATGCCAGTAAAAGTTAATAATTGTATTTATTGTGGAAAGCAAATACCTCATAAAGATTTCCATTCGTGCTGCCTTCCTTGCCTAGGCCCAGATCACGACATACCTCGCTGTCGGTTTTGTGCCCTATTTAATCAACAAACTATTTGTCGTCTGTTCTATTTCACATGTAAATATTTTGGTACTCAGTTCAGTTATCCAGAAATGGCTTTGGTAAGCCACCCGACTACCGATTATTCTGAAAAAAACACAAAGATAAAGACAGACAGACCGCTTAGGTTCAAAGCTGCTGACTACGCTTCTCCTAAGCCAGTTGCTAGTTCACCAGTACTCAGTGAGGCGCTTTCGCAGACCCTGTTACCCGCTACTTTAGATTCTCAGGCCTCTACTGAGACCCATTCGGAGTCCGGTATGCTGCGAGATGCTTGTTATACTGTGGAACCTGCGGACTTCTCTACCTTGGATGGGTCCGGAGCCGCTGTGCAGGCAATGGCTTCTGAAGATGTATTCAGGCCTACTGACTTGCATATTAAACCAATGTCATCTTCTTCTTCTAGGCCTAAAACTCGATCTATGCCTAAAAAATGACACCCAGACCACATGGTCAGGCCCCTATGCCTAGAAAACTAATGTTAAGAATGGCTGAGGACCTTATTACTCTAATCAGGGGATGCCACCCTTTCCCCTCTAAGAGATCTAGGACTGATTTTCCTTCTGATCAGGATTCTGAAATTTCTGTTTTCTCTGATGACCAGGATTTGCCCTTATCTCCCTATGAGGATTCTGATGCAGAGGACTCCATTCCCTCTGCTTCCCCTCCAGAGGATTTCTCCTTTGGTGAAACCTTGAATACTCTTAGGGAGCATTTCCACTGGGAAAGCCAGGAGTACTCTGACTCCAAAAAGAAGCTTAGGGAATTGTTACTCCTGCCTCATCACAGGCCTTTAGCTATCCCTCCTGTACTGTACATTGTAGGTGATGCCTTCTCAGAATCTTTCCTGGCCCCTGACTCTACCTCCTGCTACCAGAAAACCTGATAGGTATTACAGGGTACTTGACTCTCTCAAGTTCCTCTTCAAAAATCCTACTGCAGATCCTGAGACCATTTCACAGGGACCCAAGGGTATTAAGGCTACTACTGCCAAAAATCCTACCCCCTCTGATAGAGATTCCAGGGCACTGTATAGATGGGGAAAGAAGGTATATACTTCTGCTACTTTAGCCATTAGGGCTTTAAACTGCCATTTTCATGTTAAAATATCAGCAGCATATTATTGGATTGCTTAAACAGAAAATTATGTTGATTCCTGACTGTGCTGAAAATAAAGAATTACAGGATTTAATGCATTCTGCTGAACAAGTTGGAAAACATACTTTGCAATGTGGTTTTGATTCATTAGTGGCATCTTGCAGGGCTGCTGTCACTGGGTCTGTACTTAGAAGGCATGCTTGGCTTAAGGAGCAATCTCTGCTAAATCATATTAAAGCTAAATTGCTGGATGCTCCCTTAAACCAAGACCGCCTGTTTGGCAAGCAAAGTAGAAGTAGTACTTAAAAAGATGGAGGGAAAAGCTAAATCTATGCAAACTGTTAAAGATTTCCTGCAAGTACAACCTCCCAGATTTAGTAAGCACTGGCCTTCTAAGAATTGGTCCTTTCCTGTCTCTTCCAGACCTTCTCAAGTCCAAACCAGGAACCAGCAGAGCACCCAGGCTTCAGTCCCAAGGTACTCGCAGGCCTAAACAGTGGGGGGCTCCCACTTCCAAAGCAGGGAGTAGTAAGACTCCCCCCTATGGTAAACTGTCTCAATGACAACTTTAAACCTTCCTAGCCCTGCTCACCTGGCTGTTCTTTTAGGGGGAAAGATTGCCCACCTTGAAAAAAATTGGGAAATCATTACCCAGGACAAATGGGTTTTAAATATAGTTTCCCAAAGATACAGATTCCACTTTCACTCCTTACTAACCCCAAACGGCTGGTCTGACCTACCCCCAAATCCGTTGGCAGAGGCTTAAAAGCAAGTTCTCTCTCTGTTAAGCATCAGAGCTATTCATCCTGTTCCAGAAGAGGAATGGAGACAAGGTTTCTACTCAAGATTTTTTCTGGTGCCCAGAAAAGGCAATTCTTGGAGTCCTACTCTGGATCTTTCTATCCTAAACACATTTTTGGTAATCCCAAGATTCAAGATGCTAACTTTTCATCAGCTGCTTCCCATGCTAGGCAAATATGCCTGATTGGCAACACTGGATTTAAAGGAAGCCTACCTGCACATCCCAATAAGGGAATCTTGCAGAAGATACATACGCGCCCGAGCAGGCTACATGCACTACCAGTTCTCTGCACTGCCCTTTGGCTCATCTACTGCACCCAGGGTATTCACCAAGTGCTTAGCTCCAGTCATTGCATTTTGCAGGCAAAGAAATATTCAAATATACCCATACCTGGACGATTGTTTAATTCAGGCAGAAAGCCAGGACATACTGTTAAATCATCTGGCTTTTTAAAGAAATTACTAACTTCTCTGGGGTATACCATAAATGAAAAGAAATCACATCTTGTACACTGACAACAAATGGTATTCCTGGGAGCAAGCTTGAATGCACCTTCCCAGATGGCCTACCTCACGCCAGAGAAAAAGTTCATTTGACAGCCTACTTCAAACTACTGGCCACAAAGACCCAGCTATCTGTAAGGAAAATTCTGCAAGCCCTGGAGTTCATGGCCTCCTGCTTTCTACTAATTACATATGCAAGACTGTATATGAGGAAACTACAGTGGTATCTAAAAAGCCTATGGTGTCAACATTCTCAGGATCTAGAATCAATGATTCCTATCATACCTTGTCTACAGATAGAGTTCTTTTGGTGGGCAGAGGCTTGCCACCAGAACAAGGGACTGCCATTCACTCTACCCCCTGCCGCCCAAACTCTAGCAACAGACGCATCACACTATGCATAGGGGCCTCACTTGGCAGGGCAGTGCATTCAGGGCAAATAGAACCCAAGTCAAATGCACTTGCATATCAATCAAAAAGAAATGTTAGCTGTACAGAATGCTCTGACAGCCTTCAAGGACCACATTCTTCCAGGACAATTATTGGTAAAGACTGACACCACTTTTATGTGATACATAAACAAGCAGGGGGGAACCCACTCATACCCTCTCTGCAGGCTAGCTATGGCTCTGTGGAACACAGCCTTGCACTACCAAGTGCACCTACAGGCTCAATTCCTGCCAGGAAAGCTAAATACACTGGCAGATGACCCAAGCAGAAATCTCATGGACCCACACGAGTGGAAATTGGAACCACAGATTTTCAACATGTTGAGAAACAAATGGGGGTTCCCAGAGATAGACCTGTTTGCCTCCCTCCAGAACTGCCAATAGGACAAATTCTGCACAAGAACTCCCCACAAACAAGCTGGGAAAGTGGATGCCCTGTCCTTCACAGTTTATGCCTTTCCACTTCTGCCTTTCCTCTCGAAGGTACTACTAAAGATCAAACGGGACATACCAAGGGCAATACTGATTGCACCAGATTGGCCACGCCAGCACTGGTACCCCCTCTTGCACAGTGTGTCACTGCTGGCACCATGGCACCTGCCTTAGACCGCTGCTCTGCTGTCTCAGCAGGAGGGCCAGATTCTGCACCCACAGCTTCAAACCCTGAACCTGGCAGCCTGGATAAGTACCTGATCTCATAAGAACAAACTTTCAGGTTAACCACCCTTCATCAGTATTAATTCAATACACCTATTTAAGACAATTTACATAGACATTAATTAGATCACAGCCAATAAAAATTCATCACATACTGTTAGAGACATCACAGAAATGGCAAGAAATGAACATAAAACTGGGTCTTGAATACATGAATTTAATGAGTGACTTTTTTCTGATATTGAAAAGCAAATGCAACAGGAGATAGTAGCACAAGAAAGTGAGATATCTTCGTTGCTTGATTTTGCTTTACATACTATTGAATACGATAAAATGTTAGATTACACAAATGTGATGTTAGAATGGAGGCTCTCAAGCGTCACAAGAGAGATATTAATGATTTTAATACCAGACATATCTTCTCATGGTCCAAACAAAGTTCTTATGAACCATTGAGAAGCACTGTCAATAATGCTAGCGGTTTGCATAGACAAACACAGGAATCAATGGCTACATTGGATACAATAAGTGTAGCAGAAATGTCTGCTAAATCAGTTAGACCGCACACTAGCTTGGCGAGCAGAGAGCAACCGGTTTCCAAACCTATCAATGAACACAGCACTTTGGATGTTTCACTTTCCATTCAACGATTGGCTGGTTCACAGAATAAAGACACTCCTTTGGCTTTTCAGCCCCCTCAGCAACCTGTTTGTTTGAATTTACCGGAACAAGTGCAGGAAAGACAACGGAGTGTATTGAGAGGGCGTTCGGCATAGAAAAAGAGAGAGAGGAGTCAGAGTGGATCCCGTTCCAACCACAAACTACAGAAGTGAGTACATCCACACTTAAAACTATTGTTAACTTTTCAAACTATGAAATTATGCCAGCTATGGTATTATTGCTGTAAAAGGGACTGAGTTTCATACCGGCTGGTTTGGACACAGTAACTGATGCACTAACTGATTTAAAATTGTTTTGCAGAGAGCTGGACTTGAAATTAACTTTCTCTGATACCTTGTGTATACAGTGAGCTGGATGTAGACGTAAAAGTACATTTATTCCTATAAGTCATCCAATTGTTTGTGCATTTAACAATATTTGTGCAATACAAATTAGAGAATTGTATGAGAGGCCGATTTGGTAAATTTTATAATGTGACTAATGATGAGCATATGGCTCTAATAACATTGAAGAACAATGACGAAATAATTATAAAAGAGACCGACCGATAAGGGTGGTGCGATCGTACTAATGAATAGAATGGATTATTTCTCTAATATGAATGCATTGTTGAATGATGGAGGTACTTTTGTTGAAATATCTGGCTTAGATATTAAGCAAATGATAAACCGGTTTAATATGATAATTTATGACTTACAGCTCATGAAAGATATTGATTTAGATACAGTTAGCTTTTTTTACAGTACCTGCACCTGTTATACCGGCCTTATGTGGCCTTCTTAGGTTCATAGGTTCATAGGTTTATACTAGGCTATCTGCCCTAAGGCATTTATAAGCCTAGCCCAAATTATTGTGGCTTACGCCACCCCTTATATGAAAAAATACTGTGCCCATTAGTTTGTTGTGCCTCTGTCCAGCAGTGACCCAGAGATGATTCCCGGGGTAAACCTACGATCTCCCATCCACAGGTCTAGATTTCTCTTGAACAGAGTCAGCGAGGTGCTCTGCCTCACATGGACCGGGATTTTATTCCACAGCATAGGGAGTCTCTGAGTGATAAATCTATCCCTCCAGCACGTCCTATTTATATCCGTGCTAAGGTTTAAGTCGCTTGCTCTAGTGGTTTTGGTGGATTTGGATTTTTTGAGGTGGAGCATGTCCATTAATTCGGGTTGGACATGGCCTTGTATGTCAGGCACATGTCACCTCTGAGCAGGCGGTATGCGACTGAATAGAGCTGGAGTTTCTTCAATCTGGCAGCATATGACAGATTTTGGAGTCCCTTTATCCTTTTGGTGAGGAACTTTTGGGGTCTCTCCAATTGCTGCAGATGTCGGGTGAGATACATCCCGAATGGGGCATTGTACTCGATCATTGGTCTGATAAGTGAAGAGTACAGGGGAACAATGACCTCACTAGATCTGGATGTGAATCCCTTCATGATCAGGTGGGCAATGTAGAAGGTCTTTCTAACCACTTTAGCAATGTGAGTGTCAAAGAAAGGCCACTGTCAACCTGGGTCCCCAGGTCCCTGATAACCTCTTCTGTGCTTAGTGGATTGCCACCTATATGGTAGCTTGGGGTTACCTTGTTTTTCCCGAAGGGTATGACTATACATTTTTGGCGTTTAACTTCAGGCCATGGCTCTGGCACCAGCTATCTGTTTCCGTGAGTCCCTTCTGAAGGATATCAGTGTCGATGCACTTTCCACTATGGCGCCCAGTTTGCAGTCATCTGCAAACTTTGTCAATAAAGTCCTCCCATGTTGGCCTGTACTTCTGAGAAGTAGATGCCAAACAATAGGGGCCAAGGACCGAGCCCTGTGGGACACCACTTGTGACCGGCTTGGAGTCTGACACAGCGCCAGCAACTCTAACCCTGTGGGTTCTGTCCTTAAGCCAGTTTGCAACCCATCTTGTGACATATGGGTTTACATTTAAGCTGGTAAGTTTTCTACAATACCCGAGTGGGGTATTGTGTGCCTTTGCAAGGTCAAGGTAGGCTGTATGGACTGCCTTTCCCTCATCAATGGCCTTGGTGACTATTTGAAGAAGTCGACCAAGTTCAAAAGGCATGATCTTCCCTTGACAAAGCCAAACTGGGTCGGGTCCAATGTCTGCAAGTCCCTATATCTTTGTTTATGAGCTCCATTATGATCCTCTCCATAGCTTTGCAGACTAGACTTGTTAAGCTTATGGGCGGTAATTACCAGGGTCCGTGGGCGCCACCTTTGTGGAGTGGGACCACAGTTGCCGTCACGCCACTCCTTGGGCACGTATCCTGTGGTAAGGCTGAGATTAAACAGCTGCCTTATGTGCGGGTTTAATTCCTCATTTAGCTCGTGTAGCACACAGCCGGGGACACCATCCGGTCCCATTGATGCTGTGTTTTAGCTTTAGAGAGCAGCTTTCACCTGCGCATTTGAGATGTCCGGGAGGCTACACTCGGCTGGGATAGTTATCTCTCCTTTGGGGGGGGGGGGTGAAGTTTGCACTGAACCTGTCTGCCAGTATGTTGGCAATGTCTGTGGGTTCAGTGATTTTTGTATCATTTTGGACTAATTCTGAGCATATCTGTGAGTTTCCACCCAGGTTCCTAACATAGCTGAAAAAGGCCTTATGATTGTCCTTTGAATCCATGGCAATCTTTCTCTCAAAATTGGCCTTAGTTGATTTTATGAGTGCTCGTAATTTTTTACTAATAATGATCAGAGGTGACTTCCCTTTTATGGATTTTGTTCTATCATGTAATAGCTTTCTCCTCTTATTGTAAAGTTTGTTAATGGCTGGGGTCCACCAGACTGGACGTTTGCCCTTTGTGGAAAGAGTCTTGGTTTTATTTGGGATTGCCTGATCCATGCAGTCCTGGAGGTGTTCATAGAAGGCATTTGTAAGGGCTTCCGCAGCTTGGGTTGTGGTTTCCTCTGACTCAGGGGCCTTGAAGGATACCACACCAGTCTTGAGTAGTGTGAAGTTTGCTTTAGAGAAGTTCTTCACTATGGTCTTTTTGTTTGGGGTGGGGCGGGATGTGGATTTCCAGTGAGATTAGTTTATGATCAGATCTCACCAATGAGGGATATACTTCGGTGTGGAGCATGTTGTCCCCATGTTTGTCACAATGCAATCTTGTATATTTTCTCCTCTCGTGGGAACAGTCACTTGCTGTTCCATGGCATTTCAATTTATGAACTCCAGGAACCGTTGGGCTAGAAAGTTAGGGCTTGAGTAATGTTCCCAGTCTATATTCGGGTAGTTGAAGTCACCCAATATGATGGTGTTTGGAGATACATTTATACCCTCCAGTGTCTTCAGGAAGGCTGTGTGGGGTTCCTGAGTTTGAGAGGGTGGCCTGTAGCATGCTACAATTTGTAGAGCAGTTTTGCCTATTGTTAGTTGCACCTGGATGGTTTCCGAAGCTTCATGCGTTGCCACCAACCTGGAGGTGTGAGTATCCTTTATGAATATGGATACACCCCCCCCTTTTGTGGAGTGGTCCGGGTTTTGGGGCGGGGCATGATATGAGGTAAAACCTAATAGTGCCGGGGTGCTCTCAGGAGCCTTGAACCAGGTTTCAGTTACAGCACAGACATCGATGTTCTCCATACTGAGAAGGGCCTCGAGTGCGTGCATTTTGAGATTTAGACTTCTGGCATTGAGCAGCATTACCCTCAATTTCTTCCCATTTTTGTTTTCTAGGGTGGTAGGTTTAGAATTTGAACCGTGCCTAAAAAGGCACTATGGGGTGGCAAGAGCCTTAGCCAATATCCGGAATCCCAGGGTGACAGGTGCAAGCCGTCCCTTGCGAGCAGCGTGGCTTGTCAAGCATGTCATCCCAGGCAGACAGACACTGGATCCCCTTTGAATGACACCAGACATTAAGCCAATTGTTAAAGCTGATCATCTTGTCTCTATATTGTGGCATCATTCTTGGTGAAGGAAGGATACTGCTCAGGGTTAGGGTCATACCTGCCTGGGCTACATAATCAGAGAGCTCCTCTATGTCTCTTTTCATGCAGTCCAGGGAGAGTGCGTCTCAGGTCGTTCACACCAGCATGGACAATGACTGTGTCATATTTGTACTTGCTGTGGAGTGACCAGTGCTTGTGTTATGTGGCGGATTCTAGCGCCCGATAGGCAGCTTACTGTGACCCTCTCCTTGTTCAGCCTGGTGAGTGGGACGTCAGTGTGTCTGACTATGGAGTCACCTATGACAAGTATGTTTGGTGTTGTATTTGGCCTTAAGGGCTGTGACTGCTTTGCACACTGCTTTTGTGGTTTATGTGTTGCTTTTGGGGTGTCTTGAGGTAGCAGTTGTTTGGGTGTCTGCTTTGGAGGCCTCTGCTGTTTAGGTAAATTTTACTCAGAGCCTCCGAGTATGTCTTTGTGTGTTTATGTGTTTGATTCAGTGGAGTGGTAGCATTATGTGAGGCTGGTTTTGTGGTGTGTGTAGTTGCCTTCTCCTCCTGTCTGGTCTTGCCAGTCCTGAGTTGAGAGAGCTCAGCCTCCAGTTTGGCTAAATAGCTGCATCTCTCAAGTATTTGTGTTATGTGGGAGGAGGAGAGGGTTGTCTGTGTACATGAGGCAGTTATAACATTGCCTCAAGATTCCCAGATTCACCAGCTGGACCGGAGAGGAGATTGACAACTGACCTTTGGACATGCTAGAATAATATTGGGAAATCCTTAATTGAAAACAAGGGCCAGTGGGGAGTGAGGGTGTAGTGCTTTTAATTTTTAGTGCTGACTTATATAATTGCTTTAGTGAGCAAGTGCCAGGTAACTTGAGTGCAATGTGATACAAGTAACTAAATGCAAAAGCGACAAACAGTAACTTTCTTTCAAGTGAAACAAGGAAATAAGTACAGTAAGCAATGCAGATATCACTAGTGATCCACAGAAGCTGAGAAGTTGCGTATTAGGTGAATTAGCTTCCAGGGAAATAACAAGCAAACAAACAACAAGTATATAAACAAAGCTAGATTCAGTAGGCCTGGATCTAGTCTATGATAGAGCAAACAAGGTGAACCAATTTCAGTAAGATACAGTTCAAATATTCAGGCACTATAAACCTTTAACCAGAAAATTCCCAGCTCAGAAGGGCAGAGTCCAGCCTCTTCTCCCACAAGAGTGCAGTCCACGAACCTTCTTAATGTAAAATAACTGGCCTGAAGCCCAAGTGCCTAAACCAGAACTAATACACTTGGACACTGGGCTCTCAATCAGCAGTTCCCAACTTAGAAGGATGAAAGCTACCTGTCCTGCCACCACAGTGCTTGCCACAAACCTTCCTAATGTAAAACAACTGGTCTGAAGCCCAAGTGCTTAATCCAAAAGACTTGAATGATAGCTACACTTTAATCAAGTTACAACCAAGCAGTAATAAATACCATTGAATACTTTAGAGAATGTCTGGATTAGTGCTCAAGTTACACAAACAAAGCTAGATCCAGCAGGCCCGAATCCAGTCTATGCCACAGCAAACAAGGCGCACCAACTTCAGTAAGAAACAGTTCAGATATGCATGCACTATAAGCCTTTAACCAGAAATTCCCAGCTCAGAAGGGCAGAGTCCAGCCTCTCCTCCCACAAGAGTGCAGACCACGAACCCTCTTAATGTAAAATAACTGGCTTGAAAGCCCAAGTGCTTAAACCAGAATTAATACACTTTTAGAATAACAGACACTGAGCCCTCAATCAGCAGTTCTCAACCTAGAAGGATGTAAGCTACCTGTTCTGCCACAACAGTGCAGACCACAAACCTCTCAGTGCAAAACAACTAACTGGTCCGAAGCCCAAGTGTTTAAACCAAAAGGCTTAGAATGAGTTACACCAAGCAGTAATAAATACAATTGAGTATTTTAAGATGATGCAAAAGTAAAAAGAAGTAGGTAAAAACACAAGTACAGTAAAAGCAGATGAAATTTTTTTTTTTTTTTTTTTTTTTTTCTGAACAAGTGCTGAGATCAAAGAAACAGATTTGAGTGCTGAAACTAGAAAACTGGCTAGTTACAAGAAAAAAAAAAACAAGCTAGAAGGCTTCCCTCAAACACAGAAGGGCTTGGGGCTCAGAAGCCTACAAATAGTCTGTACCACTTAACAAGAAAGGCAGGAAATAAGCTTAATTTTTTTTTTTTCTATTTCCCAGATGCTCTCTTTGTACACAGTAGGAGTGCCTGAAATCAGAATATGATCTCACTGCACTCAGTTGAGTGAGCAAATGAGATGGGCCCAGAGGCAGGCTGAGGGGCGGGCAGTTTCAATGCCACTAAGATTAACACCAAAACAAAAACAGAGCGGGTGGGTGGGAATAACTGAAGAGCAGAATAACCAGTTAAAAATTCCTTCAACACTCCTTCATACACAGTTTAAATCAATTTAAATACTGTATTTTTTAAAAGTAAAAGTGCATAAAAAGGTACTTAAATTCTCTTATACGTCCAGTTGAATATAACCAAGTTCTTAGCTTGCCAAGCTGAAGTTTTAAAGCAGGAATTATTTCACATGCACCAGTTTAAATATGCAAGGACAGGAAATCACTGACTGTGGCTACCCCACACCTGTAATTACTAGCAAATAACAAAATTCAGCCAACACTAGCTTTTAGTTCAAGTTACTGAAGAGCAGAATAACCAGTTAAAATTCCTTCAACACTCCTTCATACACAGTTTAAATCAATTTAAATACTGTATTTTTAAAAGTAAAAGTGCATAAAAAGGTACTTAAATTCTCTTATCGTCCAGTTGAATATAACCAAGTTCTTAGCTTGCCAAGCTGAAGTTTTAAAGCAGGAATTATTTCACATGCACCAGTTTAAATATGCAAGGACAGGAAATCACTGACTGTGGCTACCCCCACACCTGTAATTACTAGCAAATAACAAAATTCAGCCAACACTAGCTTTTAGTTCAAGTTACTGAAGAGCAGAATAACCAGTTAAAAATTCCTTCAACACTCCTTCATACACAGTTTAAATCAATTTAAATACTGTATTTTTAAAAGTAAAAGTGCATAAAAGGTACTTAAATTCTCTTATCGTCCAGTTGAATATAACCAAGTTCTTAGCTTGCCAAGCTGAAGTTTTAAAGCAGGAATTATTTCACATGCACCAGTTTAAATATGCAAGGACAGGAAATCACTGACTGTGGCTACCCCCACACCTGTAATTACTAGCAAATAACAAAATTCAGCCAACACTAGCTTTTAGTTCAAGTTACTGAAGAGCAGAATAACCAGTTAAAAATTCCTTCAACACTCCTTCATACACAGTTTAAATCAATTTAAATACTGTATTTTTAAAAGTAAAAGTGCATAAAAAGGTACTTAAATTCTCTTATACGTCCAGTTGAATATAACCAAGTTCTTAGCTTGCCAAGCTGAAGTTTTAAAGCAGGAATTATTTCACATGCACCAGTTTAAATATGCAAGGACAGGAAATCACTGACTGTGGCTACCCCCACACCTGTAATTACTAGCAAATAACAAAATTCAGCCAACACTAGCTTTTAGTTCAAGTTACTGAAGAGCAGAATAACCAGTTAAAAATTCCTTCAACACTCCTTCATACACAGTTTAAATCAATTTAAATACTGTATTTTATAAAAGTAAAAGTGCATAAAAGGTACTTAAATTCTCTTATCGTCCAGTTGAATATAACCAAGTTCTTAGCTTGCCAAGCTGAAGTTTTAAAGCAGGAATTATTTCACATGCACCAGTTTAAATATGCAAGGACAGGAAATCACTGACTGTGGCTACCCCCACACCTGTAATTACTAGCAAATAACAAAATTCAGCCAACACTAGCTTTTAGTTCAAGTTACTGAAGAGCAGAATAACCAGTTAAAAATTCCTTCAACACTCCTTCATACACAGTTTAAATCAATTTAAATACTGTATTTTTAAAAGTAAAAGTGCATAAAAGGTACTTAAATTCTCTTATCGTCCAGTTGAATATAACCAAGTTCTTAGCTTGCCAAGCTGAAGTTTTAAAGCAGGAATTATTTCACATGCACCAGTTTAAATATGCAAGGACAGGAAATCACTGACTGTGGCTACCCCCACACCTGTAATTACTAGCAAATAACAAAATTCAGCCAACACTAGCTTTTAGTTCAAGTTACTGAAGAGCAGAATAACCAGTTAAAAATTCCTTCAACACTCCTTCATACACAGTTTAAATCAATTTAAATACTGTATTTTTAAAAGTAAAAGTGCATAAAAGGTACTTAAATTCTCTTATCGTCCAGTTGAATATAACCAAGTTCTTAGCTTGCCAAGCTGAAGTTTTAAAGCAGGAATTATTTCACATGCACCAGTTTAAATATGCAAGGACAGGAAATCACTGACTGTGGCTACCCCACACCTGTAATTACTAGCAAATAACAAAATTCAGCCAACACTAGCTTTTAGTTCAAGTTACTGAAGAGCAGAATAACCAGTTAAAAATTCCTTCAACACTCCTTCATACACAGTTTAAATCAATTTAAATACTGTATTTTTAAAAGTAAAAGTGCATAAAAGGTACTTAAATTCTCTTATACGTCCAGTTGAATATAACCAAGTTCTTAGCTTGCCAAGCTGAAGTTTTAAAGCAGGAATTATTTCACATGCACCAGTTTAAATATGCAAGGACAGGAAATCACTGACTGTGGCTACCCCCACACCTGTAATTACTAGCAAATAACAAAATTCAGCCAACACTAGCTTTTAGTTCAAGTTACTGAAGAGCAGAATAACCAGTTAAAAATTCCTTCAACACTCCTTCATACACAGTTTAAATCAATTTAAATACTGTATTTTTAAAAGTAAAAGTGCATAAAAGGTACTTAAATTCTCTTATCGTCCAGTTGAATATAACCAAGTTCTTAGCTTGCCAAGCTGAAGTTTTAAAGCAGGAATTATTTCACATGCACCAGTTTAAATATGCAAGGACAGGAAATCACTGACTGTGGCTACCCCCACACCTGTAATTACTAGCAAATAACAAAATTCAGCCAACACTAGCTTTTAGTTCAAGTTACTGAAGAGCAGAATAACCAGTTAAAAATTCCTTCAACACTCCTTCATACACAGTTTAAATCAATTTAAATACTGTATTTTTAAAAGTAAAAGTGCATAAAAGGTACTTAAATTCTCTTATCGTCCAGTTGAATATAACCAAGTTCTTAGCTTGCCAAGCTGAAGTTTTAAAGCAGGAATTATTTCACATGCACCAGTTTAAATATGCAAGGACAGGAAATCACTGACTGTGGCTACCCCACACCTGTAATTACTAGCAAATAACAAAATTCAGCCAACACTAGCTTTTAGTTCAAGTTACTGAAGAGCAGAATAACCAGTTAAAAATTCCTTCAACACTCCTTCATACACAGTTTAAATCAATTTAAATACTGTATTTTTAAAAGTAAAAGTGCATAAAAGGTACTTAAATTCTCTTATCGTCCAGTTGAATATAACCAAGTTCTTAGCTTGCCAAGCTGAAGTTTTAAAGCAGGAATTATTTCACATGCACCAGTTTAAATATGCAAGGACAGGAAATCACTGACTGTGGCTACCCCACACCTGTAATTACTAGCAAATAACAAAATTCAGCCAACACTAGCTTTTAGTTCAAGTTACTGAAGAGCAGAATAACCAGTTAAAAATTCCTTCAACACTCCTTCATACACAGTTTAAATCAATTTAAATACTGTATTTTTAAAAGTAAAAGTGCATAAAAAGGTACTTAAATTCTCTTATCGTCCAGTTGAATATAACCAAGTTCTTAGCTTGCCAAGCTGAAGTTTTAAAGCAGGAATTATTTCACATGCACCAGTTTAAATATGCAAGGACAGGAAATCACTGACTGTGGCTACCCCACACCTGTAATTACTAGCAAATAACAAAATTCAGCCAACACTAGCTTTTAGTTCAAGTTACTGAAGAGCAGAATAACCAGTTAAAATTCCTTCAACACTCCTTCATACACAGTTTAAATCAATTTAAATACTGTATTTTTAAAAGTAAAAGTGCATAAAAGGTACTTAAATTCTCTTATCGTCCAGTTGAATATAACCAAGTTCTTAGCTTGCCAAGCTGAAGTTTTAAAGCAGGAATTATTTCACATGCACCAGTTTAAATATGCAAGGACAGGAAATCACTGACTGTGGCTACCCCACACCTGTAATTACTAGCAAATAACAAAATTCAGCCAACACTAGCTTTTAGTTCAAGTTACTGAAGAGCAGAATAACCAGTTAAAAATTCCTTCAACACTCCTTCATACACAGTTTAAATCAATTTAAATACTGTATTTTTAAAAGTAAAAGTGCATAAAAGGTACTTAAATTCTCTTATCGTCCAGTTGAATATAACCAAGTTCTTAGCTTGCCAAGCTGAAGTTTTAAAGCAGGAATTATTTCACATGCACCAGTTTAAATATGCAAGGACAGGAAATCACTGACTGTGGCTACCCCACACCTGTAATTACTAGCAAATAACAAAATTCAGCCAACACTAGCTTTTAGTTCAAGTTACTGAAGAGCAGAATAACCAGTTAAAAATTCCTTCAACACTCCTTCATACACAGTTTAAATCAATTTAAATACTGTATTTTTAAAAGTAAAAGTGCATAAAAGGTACTTAAATTCTCTTATACGTCCAGTTGAATATAACCAAGTTCTTAGCTTGCCAAGCTGAAGTTTTAAAGCAGGAATTATTTCACATGCACCAGTTTAAATATGCAAGGACAGGAAATCACAGACTGTGGCTACCACCACACCTGTAATTACTAGCAAATAACAAAATTCAGCCAACACTAGCTTTTAGTTCAAGTTACTGAAGAGCAGAATAACCAGTTAAAAATTCCTTCAACACTCCTTCATACACAGTTTAAATCAATTTAAATACTGTATTTTTAAAAGTAAAAGTGCATAAAAGGTACTTAAATTCTCTTAACGTCCAGTTGAATATAACCAAGTTCTTAGCTTGCCAAGCTGAAGTTTTAAAGCAGGAATTATTTCACATGCACCAGTTTAAATATGCAAGGACAGGAAATCACTGACTGTGGCTACGCCCACACCTGTAATTACTAGCAAATAACAAAATTCAGCCAACACTAGCTTTTAGTTCAAGTTACTGAAGAGCAGAATAACCAGTTAAAAATTCCTTCAACACTCCTTCATACACAGTTTAAATCAATTTAAATACTGTATTTTTAAAAGTAAAAGTGCATAAAAGGTACTTAAATTCTCTTATCGTCCAGTTGAATATAACCAAGTTCTTAGCTTGCCAAGCTGAAGTTTTAAAGCAGGAATTATTTCACATGCACCAGTTTAAATATGCAAGGACAGGAAATCACTGACTGTGGCTACCCCACACCTGTAATTACTAGCAAATAACAAAATTCAGCCAACACTAGCTTTTAGTTCAAGTTACTGAAGAGCAGAATAACCAGTTAAAATTCCTTCAACACTCCTTCATACACAGTTTAAATCAATTTAAATACTGTATTTTTAAAAGTAAAAGTGCATAAAAGGTACTTAAATTCTCTTATCGTCCAGTTGAATATAACCAAGTTCTTAGCTTGCCAAGCTGAAGTTTTAAAGCAGGAATTATTTCACATGCACCAGTTTAAATATGCAAGGACAGGAAATCACTGACTGTGGCTACCCCACACCTGTAATTACTAGCAAATAACAAAATTCAGCCAACACTAGCTTTTAGTTCAAGTTACTGAAGAGCAGAATAACCAGTTAAAAATTCCTTCAACACTCCTTCATACACAGTTTAAATCAATTTAAATACTGTATTTTTAAAAGTAAAAGTGCATAAAAGGTACTTAAATTCTCTTATCGTCCAGTTGAATATAACCAAGTTCTTAGCTTGCCAAGCTGAAGTTTTAAAGCAGGAATTATTTCACATGCACCAGTTTAAATATGCAAGGACAGGAAATCACTGACTGTGGCTACCCCACACCTGTAATTACTAGCAAATAACAAAATTCAGCCAACACTAGCTTTTAGTTCAAGTTACTGAAGAGCAGAATAACCAGTTAAAAATTCCTTCAACACTCCTTCATACACAGTTTAAATCAATTTAAATACTGTATTTTTAAAAGTAAAAGTGCATAAAAGGTACTTAAATTCTCTTATCGTCCAGTTGAATATAACCAAGTTCTTAGCTTGCCAAGCTGAAGTTTTAAAGCAGGAATTATTTCACATGCACCAGTTTAAATATGCAAGGACAGGAAATCACTGACTGTGGCTACCCCACACCTGTAATTACTAGCAAATAACAAAATTCAGCCAACACTAGCTTTTAGTTCAAGTTACTGAAGAGCAGAATAACCAGTTAAAAATTCCTTCAACACTCCTTCATACACAGTTTAAATCAATTTAAATACTGTATTTTATAAAAGAAAAAGTGCATAAAAGGTACTTAAATTCTCTTATCGTCCAGTTGAATATAACCAAGTTCTTAGCTTGCCAAGCTGAAGTTTTAAAGCAGGAATTATTTCACATGCACCAGTTTAAATATGCAAGGACAGGAAATCACTGACTGTGGCTACCCCACACCTGTAATTACTAGCAAATAACAAAATTCAGCCAACACTAGCTTTTAGTTCAAGTTACTGAAGAGCAGAATAACCAGTTAAAAATTCCTTCAACACTCCTTCATACACAGTTTAAATCAATTTAAATACTGTATTTTTAAAAGTAAAAGTGCATAAAAGGTACTTAAATTCTCTTAACGTCCAGTTGAATATAACCAAGTTCTTAGCTTGCCAAGCTGAAGTTTTAAAGCAGGAATTATTTCACATGCACCAGTTTAAATATGCAAGGACAGGAAATCACTGACTGTGGCTACCCCCACACCTGTAATTACTAGCAAATAACAAAATTCAGCCAACACTAGCTTTTAGTTCAAGTTACTGAAGAGCAGAATAACCAGTTAAAAATTCCTTCAACACTCCTTCATACACAGTTTAAATCAATTTAAATACTGTATTTTTTTAAAAGTAAAAGTGCATAAAAAGGTACTTAAATTCTCTTATACGTCCAGTTGAATATAACCAAGTTCTTAGCTTGCCAAGCTGAAGTTTTAAAGCAGGAATTATTTCACATGCACCAGTTTAAATATGCAAGGACAGGAAATCACTGACTGTGGCTACCCCACACCTGTAATTACTAGCAAATAACAAAATTCAGCCAACACTAGCTTTTAGTTCAAGTTACTGAAGAGCAGAATAACCAGTTAAAAATTCCTTCAACACTCCTTCATACACAGTTTAAATCAATTTAAATACTGTATTTTTTAAAAGTAAAAGTGCATAAAAGGTACTTAAATTCTCTTATCGTCCAGTTGAATATAACCAAGTTCTTAGCTTGCCAAGCTGAAGTTTTAAAGCAGGAATTATTTCACATGCACCAGTTTAAATATGCAAGGACAGGAAATCACTGACTGTGGCTACCCCACACCTGTAATTACTAGCAAATAACAAAATTCAGCCAACACTAGCTTTTAGTTCAAGTTACTGAAGAGCAGAATAACCAGTTAAAAATTCCTTCAACACTCCTTCATACACAGTTTAAATCAATTTAAATACTGTATTTTTTAAAAGTAAAAGTGCATAAAAGGTACTTAAATTCTCTTATCGTCCAGTTGAATATAACCAAGTTCTTAGCTTGCCAAGCTGAAGTTTTAAAGCAGGAATTATTTCACATGCACCAGTTTAAATATGCAAGGACAGGAAATCACTGACTGTGGCTACCCCCACACCTGTAATTACTAGCAAATAACAAAATTCAGCCAACACTAGCTTTTAGTTCAAGTTACTGAAGAGCAGAATAACCAGTTAAAAATTCCTTCAACACTCCTTCATACACAGTTTAAATCAATTTAAATACTGTATTTTTAAAAGTAAAAGTGCATAAAAGGTACTTAAATTCTCTTAAACGTCCAGTTGAATATAACCAAGTTCTTAGCTTGCCAAGCTGAAGTTTTAAAGCAGGAATTATTTCACATGCACCAGTTTAAATATGCAAGGACAGGAAATCACTGACTGTGGCTACCCCACACCTGTAATTACTAGCAAATAACAAAATTCAGCCAACACTAGCTTTTAGTTCAAGTTACTGAAGAGCAGAATAACCAGTTAAAAATTCCTTCAACACTCCTTCATACACAGTTTAAATCAATTTAAATACTGTATTTTTAAAAGTAAAAGTGCATAAAAGGTACTTAAATTCTCTTATCGTCCAGTTGAATATAACCAAGTTCTTAGCTTGCCAAGCTGAAGTTTTAAAGCAGGAATTATTTCACATGCACCAGTTTAAATATGCAAGGACAGGAAATCACTGACTGTGGCTACCCCACACCTGTAATTACTAGCAAATAACAAAATTCAGCCAACACTAGCTTTTAGTTCAAGTTACTGAAGAGCAGAATAACCAGTTAAAAATTCCTTCAACACTCCTTCATACACAGTTTAAATCAATTTAAATACTGTATTTTTAAAAGTAAAAGTGCATAAAAGGTACTTAAATTCTCTTATCGTCCAGTTGAATATAACCAAGTTCTTAGCTTGCCAAGCTGAAGTTTTAAAGCAGGAATTATTTCACATGCACCAGTTTAAATATGCAAGGACAGGAAATCACTGACTGTGGCTACCCCACACCTGTAATTACTAGCAAATAACAAAATTCAGCCAACACTAGCTTTTAGTTCAAGTTACTGAAGAGCAGAATAACCAGTTAAAAATTCCTTCAACACTCCTTCATACACAGTTTAAATCAATTTAAATACTGTATTTTTAAAAGTAAAAGTGCATAAAAGGTACTTAAATTCTCTTATCGTCCAGTTGAATATAACCAAGTTCTTAGCTTGCCAAGCTGAAGTTTTAAAGCAGGAATTATTTCACATGCACCAGTTTAAATATGCAAGGACAGGAAATCACTGACTGTGGCTACCCCACACCTGTAATTACTAGCAAATAACAAAATTCAGCCAACACTAGCTTTTAGTTCAAGTTACTGAAGAGCAGAATAACCAGTTAAAATTCCTTCAACACTCCTTCATACACAGTTTAAATCAATTTAAATACTGTATTTTTAAAAGTAAAAGTGCATAAAAGGTACTTAAATTCTCTTATCGTCCAGTTGAATATAACCAAGTTCTTAGCTTGCCAAGCTGAAGTTTTAAAGCAGGAATTATTTCACATGCACCAGTTTAAATATGCAAGGACAGGAAATCACTGACTGTGGCTACCCCACACCTGTAATTACTAGCAAATAACAAAATTCAGCCAACACTAGCTTTTAGTTCAAGTTACTGAAGAGCAGAATAACCAGTTAAAAATTCCTTCAACACTCCTTCATACACAGTTTAAATCAATTTAAATACTGTATTTTTAAAAGTAAAAGTGCATAAAAGGTACTTAAATTCTCTTATCGTCCAGTTGAATATAACCAAGTTCTTAGCTTGCCAAGCTGAAGTTTTAAAGCAGGAATTATTTCACATGCACCAGTTTAAATATGCAAGGACAGGAAATCACTGACTGTGGCTACCCCACACCTGTAATTACTAGCAAATAACAAAATTCAGCCAACACTAGCTTTTAGTTCAAGTTACTGAAGAGCAGAATAACCAGTTAAAAATTCCTTCAACACTCCTTCATACACAGTTTAAATCAATTTAAATACTGTATTTTTAAAAGTAAAAGTGCATAAAAGGTACTTAAATTCTCTTATCGTCCAGTTGAATATAACCAAGTTCTTAGCTTGCCAAGCTGAAGTTTTAAAGCAGGAATTATTTCACATGCACCAGTTTAAATATGCAAGGACAGGAAATCACTGACTGTGGCTACCCCACACCTGTAATTACTAGCAAATAACAAAATTCAGCCAACACTAGCTTTTAGTTCAAGTTACTGAAGAGCAGAATAACCAGTTAAAAATTCCTTCAACACTCCTTCATACACAGTTTAAATCAATTTAAATACTGTATTTTTAAAAGTAAAAGTGCATAAAAGGTACTTAAATTCTCTTATCGTCCAGTTGAATATAACCAAGTTCTTAGCTTGCCAAGCTGAAGTTTTAAAGCAGGAATTATTTCACATGCACCAGTTTAAATATGCAAGGACAGGAAATCACTGACTGTGGCTACCCCACACCTGTAATTACTAGCAAATAACAAAATTCAGCCAACACTAGCTTTTAGTTCAAGTTACTGAAGAGCAGAATAACCAGTTAAAAATTCCTTCAACACTCCTTCATACACAGTTTAAATCAATTTAAATACTGTATTTTTAAAAGTAAAAGTGCATAAAAGGTACTTAAATTCTCTTATCGTCCAGTTGAATATAACCAAGTTCTTAGCTTGCCAAGCTGAAGTTTTAAAGCAGGAATTATTTCACATGCACCAGTTTAAATATGCAAGGACAGGAAATCACTGACTGTGGCTACCCCACACCTGTAATTACTAGCAAATAACAAAATTCAGCCAACACTAGCTTTTAGTTCAAGTTACTGAAGAGCAGAATAACCAGTTAAAAATTCCTTCAACACTCCTTCATACACAGTTTAAATCAATTTAAATACTGTATTTTTAAAAGTAAAAGTGCATAAAAGGTACTTAAATTCTCTTATCGTCCAGTTGAATATAACCAAGTTCTTAGCTTGCCAAGCTGAAGTTTTAAAGCAGGAATTATTTCACATGCACCAGTTTAAATATGCAAGGACAGGAAATCACTGACTGTGGCTACCCCACACCTGTAATTACTAGCAAATAACAAAATTCAGCCAACACTAGCTTTTAGTTCAAGTTACTGAAGAGCAGAATAACCAGTTAAAAATTCCTTCAACACTCCTTCATACACAGTTTAAATCAATTTAAATACTGTATTTTTAAAAGTAAAAGTGCATAAAAGGTACTTAAATTCTCTTATCGTCCAGTTGAATATAACCAAGTTCTTAGCTTGCCAAGCTGAAGTTTTAAAGCAGGAATTATTTCACATGCACCAGTTTAAATATGCAAGGACAGGAAATCACTGACTGTGGCTACCCCACACCTGTAATTACTAGCAAATAACAAAATTCAGCCAACACTAGCTTTTAGTTCAAGTTACTGAAGAGCAGAATAACCAGTTAAAAATTCCTTCAACACTCCTTCATACACAGTTTAAATCAATTTAAATACTGTATTTTTAAAAGTAAAAGTGCATAAAAGGTACTTAAATTCTCTTATCGTCCAGTTGAATATAACCAAGTTCTTAGCTTGCCAAGCTGAAGTTTTAAAGCAGGAATTATTTCACATGCACCAGTTTAAATATGCAAGGACAGGAAATCACTGACTGTGGCTACCCCCACACCTGTAATTACTAGCAAATAACAAAATTCAGCCAACACTAGCTTTTAGTTCAAGTTACTGAAGAGCAGAATAACCAGTTAAAATTCCTTCAACACTCCTTCATACACAGTTTAAATCAATTTAAATACTGTATTTTTAAAAGTAAAAGTGCATAAAAGGTACTTAAATTCTCTTATCGTCCAGTTGAATATAACCAAGTTCTTAGCTTGCCAAGCTGAAGTTTTAAAGCAGGAATTATTTCACATGCACCAGTTTAAATATGCAAGGACAGGAAATCACTGACTGTGGCTACCCCACACCTGTAATTACTAGCAAATAACAAAATTCAGCCAACACTAGCTTTTAGTTCAAGTTACTGAAGAGCAGAATAACCAGTTAAAAATTCCTTCAACACTCCTTCATACACAGTTTAAATCAATTTAAATACTGTATTTTTAAAAGTAAAAGTGCATAAAAGGTACTTAAATTCTCTTATCGTCCAGTTGAATATAACCAAGTTCTTAGCTTGCCAAGCTGAAGTTTTAAAGCAGGAATTATTTCACATGCACCAGTTTAAATATGCAAGGACAGGAAATCACTGACTGTGGCTACCCCCACACCTGTAATTACTAGCAAATAACAAAATTCAGCCAACACTAGCTTTTAGTTCAAGTTACTGAAGAGCAGAATAACCAGTTAAAATTCCTTCAACACTCCTTCATACACAGTTTAAATCAATTTAAATACTGTATTTTTTAAAAGTAAAAGTGCATAAAAAGGTACTTAAATTCTCTTATACGTCCAGTTGAATATAACCAAGTTCTTAGCTTGCCAAGCTGAAGTTTTAAAGCAGGAATTATTTCACATGCACCAGTTTAAATATGCAAGGACAGGAAATCACTGACTGTGGCTACCCCCACACCTGTAATTACTAGCAAATAACAAAATTCAGCCAACACTAGCTTTTAGTTCAAGTTACTGAAGAGCAGAATAACCAGTTAAAATTCCTTCAACACTCCTTCATACACAGTTTAAATCAATTTAAATACTGTATTTTTTAAAAGTAAAAGTGCATAAAAAGGTACTTAAATTCTCTTATACGTCCAGTTGAATATAACCAAGTTCTTAGCTTGCCAAGCTGAAGTTCTTAAAATACATAAGCCACTTACAAATCCACCCATGAGACCAATTGTCGCTGGACGTGGTTGGCCTCCTGAACCTATCTCAATATATTTACAGTATTGCCTTTCACCTTATTTGATATACGTACAAAGTTATATCAAGGACACTCCTGGTTTCTTAACTAGCTTGAGCACATGGTTTTATGACACAGATGTAACCAACTTTATTATGGTCACAATGGACATTAAGTCCCTTTTTACTGTAATTCCTAATCAATATGGAATAGCAGCTATTAGAAAAGTGCTATGTGAAAGAGGGTTATTAGATGGATGCCGTATTGAAACCATTTGTGAACTACTTGAAGTAGTCCTTGAAAATAATATTTTCACGTTCAATAATAAGTATTACCACCAGGTATCTGGTGTTGCTATGGGTACTTCGGTGGCTAATACCTATGCAACATTGGTATTAGACTGCTGGGAATGTGAAATTATCTTTAATAGTATTGTACCTATGTCAGACAAAATTTGTTTTTTTAAACGTTTTGTGGATGATGTCTTTTTTATATGGAAAGGCAATAGAAAAGAACTGGATGACTATGTTGAAATGCTGAATGGCAGCACTGTTTTTTTAAAGTTTTCTATGGAATGCTCTTCAAACAAAATTAATTTTTTAGATGTGACATTGCATTTTGATGGCATTGATATACATACCACCGTATATAAAAAAAACCTATTCATGGTAATAAATATCTGCATAAAAAAGTATGCACTCTCCACATATCTTTAGGGGAATAATAAAGTCCCAAATGAAATGTTTAAGTCGATTGAATACTGACATTAATCTTTTTAAACAACAAGCAGATGAGATGGGCAAACTATTAATAGATAGGGGGTATGATTCCAGTATGATTACATGCTACTATAATGAAATAGCTAGATTACGAGATGGTGATGCTAGTCCATACTTCAGGGACCGAAGAAATATCACTGATACAACATCTGTTGCCCCTGATATTTGTGTACAACTTTGATATGTAACAACCTATAACAGAGGTACTCCACAAATACAGACATTTTTTTCTGATAATTGGCCCATATTACAGGCTTTACCAGATTTGAGGAAATTTATTTACCCTACACCTAGGTTTGCATCTAGAAATAGTGCTATTCTGAAACAACAATAAAAAAAATGGTACTTTTCCATGCTATTGTTGTTGTAGCTGTACTTATTGATAAAGATGTGAATTATTTTGATACACAAACTGGAAAAAGATTTGAATTTAAATGTGCTGCAACTTGTAATAGTGCTAACATTGTATACTTGGCTACGTGCAAAAATGTAACTGTTTCTATGTAGGTAAGTCTAATAGAAGACTTAAGGATAGAATAATTGAACATAATTCTGACATTAGACGGAAGAGCTTGACAAATGCTCTAGCTAAGCATATAAATGAGACTAACTTAGAGCATGGTTTTATGTTTAAAGTTATTGGAAATATAACTTAAGGACAATAGATGGGGTGATATAAACACTAAATTAGAAGTGAGTGAATACAAGTGGATACTCCTATCTGCAGATTACCTGGTTTAAATCAAATGGTATCATTGAAACCGATTTTAAAACAGAGACATAACTGTTTACATTAATTTTTATGTATTTGTTCCAGTATATATTGGGACCTGTGCAGTATTTAATTTAAAAAAAAAAAAAAAAGACTGTGATGTCTCTTTAGCAGTATGTGATGATTTTTTATTGGCTGTGATCTAATTAATGTCTATAAAAATTGTCTTAAGCAGGTGTACTGAGTTAATACTGATGAAGGGTGTTTAACCTGAAAGCTTTGTTCTTATGATTAAAATATTACGCTACTCAGTTCGTCCTTGTTTTACTACGTTTTTTGTCAGAACTGTGTTTTACCTAAATCTGTGATTGTCTTTTTGCTAAGTACCTGATCTCGCCATTCCCATCCCTCAGTGTAAGCAAGTGATGGATGTCATTCTGGAGGCAAGGAGGCCTAGTACTAGAAAATCTTATGCTGAAAAATGAAAAAGATTCTGTTCCTGGAGCCATACTCATGGGATGGGCACAATAGCACCCAATTTACCTCAGATTCTTCAGTACTTAACTGAGATGCTTCACAAGGGCGTTTCCTTTTCCTCCATCAAAATTCATGCCTCAGCCATTTCAGCTCATTACAATACAGAACCACCCCTCTTCTCTCTTTCACTGCTGAAGCAATTCCTCAGAGGGGTCAAAACCTTAAGACCACACAGGAGAGCCCCTACTCCAGCCTGGGACCTTAACTTTGCATTGGAAAAGCTCACTCTACCTCCCTACGAGCCAGCTGCAAGTGCAGAGTTGAAATTCCTTTCTTGGAAAACAGCCTTGCTTCTAGCCATCACTTCAGAAAGAAGGGTGTCTGAATTACAGGCCGTCATGGCTGTGGAGCCTTTCATCATCTTTCATGTGGACAGGGTGCCCCTCTGGACCAATCCCTCCTTCATGCCCAATGTGGTATCCAGTGGGGCCCTAAATCAGTCCATTCATTTGCCAACCTTCTTTTCTAATCCACAGAACAAAGGTGAATGAATATTGCACTCATTGGATGTACACAGACGATTTAGATTTTACTTGGACAGGACTAAACCTCTCAGGAAATCCAAACAGCTGCTGGTTGCATTTGCTGCAGGGGCAGAGGGGAAAGCTATTTTAAAGCAAACCTTTTCTAAGTGGATTGGCCATTGCATTCATTTCTACTATAAGCATGATGGAAAACCTACCCCACAGGGGATAAGAGCACTTTCAACCAGGGTTGCATCTACCTCTACAGCGTTTCTCAGAGGTGTCCCTACCAGGGACATCTTAGAAGCTGCTACCTGGAGTTCTGTACATACTTTCACCAAGCATTACCACTTGCCAATTTTTTTCTAAATCCAGAGCTGGCTTTGCCACTGCAGTCTTGCAGGGCCATATAACTGGTCCTAATGATATCTAATTTCCTCCTCCCATCCTTAGCTTTGGGAATCTACCCAAATGTGATGACTGCAACAGTGAAACATGAAGAACATTGTACAGTTGTGTACACTTACTATAAATGTAGATGTTTGAGTGTATTCACTGTTGCAGTCCTGGTTACCCTCCCTCCAGCCCCCTGACTTCTATTTTCTATACCTCTGTTCTTGTTTACTATGCTTAAAGCTTTCTGGTGTATTTGCTTTTTGTTGGAGGTGTAATCTTTTATATAATTGCTTCCCATTATGGGGGCACCTGACATCTGGGGCAAGAAAAACTGATAAAATGGCGTCAGCTGCATGCTTTATACCCCTGACTAGCTGACGTCATGGAAGATGAGACAGCAACTGATGCAGGACCCAAGACGCTGATAATCAGGCCAGCTGAGGGCTTATGCAAGCAGATAACCCAAATGTGATGACTGCAACAATGAGTAAACCAGAACATCTACATTTATGGTAAGTGTACACATGTACTTTCTGCCATCTTTTGGAAGTGGCCAGTGGCAATTACCACAGGCTTCCTCACATAGTGAATCTAGTCACACAAGAACAGGAGTATTGATACACCCTGACCCCAGTCAACTTCAGCAGACTGCCTGGATGATGGGGTCTTAATTCCCTTTAGGTAGAAGTTTACTGAGGATGTGCAGCAGGCACTCATGGAGGCAAGAAAGCGTGATACTAGAAAATCATATATTAGCAAATGGAAAAGTTTTTTTTTATTTTATTTTTTTCAAAATGAAGGACAGTCAACAACATAACCAGCACCCATCCAGGGCTAGTGTTTCTCTGGATGTTCATCATGTTACACTGCTGCAGTCATTACACTTGGGTTATCCTGCCGTCAGGCGGTCCTGCAGTCGGCCAGAGTTCCAAAGTCTTGGTCCGACGTCGGTTGCTGTTGTTTCTTCCCTGACGTCAGTGCGCCAGGGGTATATAAAATGCATCCAACGCCATTTTCTTCAGTCTGTCTTGCCGCACGGTGCCCGAAGCAGAAGCAGTTCGCAAGTGCCGGTCGGCCGACTCCTGAGATTTTTGAAGTTGAATTTCACATCCGAAGTCTTCAATAAAGCTAAGTACCCCGTTGGGGAAACTTTTTTGTTGCCTCAGACCGATGTCAGAAAAAGTTAATAATTGTATTTCTTGTGGGACGCAAATACCTCATAAGGACTTCCACTCTTACTGTATTCCATGCCTAGGCCCTGATCACGACGTCACTAGTTGTCGGTTTTGTGCTAGATTTAACAAACGCACTGTAAAAAGATGTTTTGATTTTGCTTTGCACTACTTTGGCCGAAGGTTCAATTATACTATGCCGTCGGATCAACCAATGACCTCAGTACTGAAAAAACGCAAAGACAAGGATAAAGACAGGCATCCGAGGTCCAAAACCAACGGCAAAACCTCTTCTAGGCCAGTCACTGGTTCGCCGGTTCTCAGTGAGGTGCTTTTGCAGCCCCTGACACCCGCTACCTTAGAGCCACAGGCCGCTTCCGACTCCCACGTGGAGACAACTAGGCCTCTGGAAACTCAATGTATTGGGCCTATGGAAACTAATCCCTCAGATGTGTCTGGAGCCGCTGAGCAGGCATCGGCTTCTGAGGGTGTTTTCAGACCTTCACAACTTACCATTAAAACAACAGCCAAGATAAAGGTACCATTAAAGAAAAAAAAAAAAGTACAGCATTCTCCTGGACAGTCCTCCATGCATAAGAAACAGATGCTTAAAATGGCCGAAGACCTCATTACTCTAATCAGGGGTTCCCACCCCCCTCCTGAGAAAAGGCCTAGGCAGGATACAGACTATGATTCCTCTGATCAGGTTTCCATTTCCTCTGATACCTCTTCAGACCAGAGATACTCTCTACCCTCCTATGAGGACTCTGATGCTGAAGAATCTATCCCTTCAGCCTCTCCTCCTGAGGATTATTCTTTTGGGGAAACTTTACATACCATGAGGGAGCATTTCCATTGGGAAAGTCAGGATTACTCAGAATCTAAGAAAAGGCTCAGGGATTTCCTTTTATTGCCTCAGCACAGGCCGCTGGCTATTCCGCCAGTGCTAGACATTGTGGATGATGTGTTCTCTGAATCCAGCTTATCTCCTGATTCTTTGCCCCCTGCTCCAGCCAAGCCAGACAGGTATTATAGAGTCAATGACTCTCACAAGTTTCTTTACAAAAACCCTTCTGCTGATCCAGAAACTATTTCCCAGGGTCCAAAAGGAGTTAAGGCTTCCATTGCAAAAAACCCAGTACCCTCTGACAGAGATTCCAGAGCTTTGGATAGATGGGGGAAGAAAGTATACACTTCTGCAACTTTAGCAGTAAGAGATTTAAATTGCCAGTTTCACATGCTTAAGTACCAACAATATTTAATGGCTCATTTAAAACAGAAAATGCTTGCAAGCTCAGAAGCTCCTGAGTGTAAAGAAATGCAGGATTTATTGCATGCAGTTGAACAGGTGGGAAAAACATACTCTGCAATGTGGTTTTAATTCTTTAGAGGCCTCTTGTAGAGTCGCAGTTACAGGTTCTGTAATTCGAACACATGCTTGGTTAAAAGAACAGAGTTTACCTGATCATGTTAAGGCAAAATTATTGGATGCTCCTTTACAGCATGATACCCTGTTTGGTGTTAAGGCAGAAGAGGTGTTAAATAAAATGGAGGATAACACTAAATCTATGCAAATAGTCAAGGATTTCTTACAGGTACAGCCACCTTGGTTTAGCAGAAATTGGCCAACAAAGAATTGGTCCTTTCCAATGTCAGACAGGCCACAGAGAGGCATATACAGACACCTAAGAGGCAGATCTCAACCCCAAGGCTCAAACAGGCAACAGTGGGGCACCTCAACCCCAAAAGGAGGTGAGGACAAGTCTCAGCCTTACAGGAAACAGTCACAATGACTTTCCCCTTCCTACGCCAAGCACGTCCCTTTTGGGAGCCCCCTTAGGGGGAAAACTAGCACTTTTTTCTCAAAACTGGCAAATCATCACCCTAGACAAATGGGTTCTGAATATTGTGTCTCAAGGTTACAGGTTCCACTTTCATACTTTACCAAGGCTAAAAGGAATGCCAGACCTGCCACAAAATCAATGGGCTGAGGCACAAAAACAAATTTCAGCCCTCATGCACATGAGCGCTATTCAAAAAGTACCACAACAGGAACAAGGACATGGATTTTACTCACGACTCTTCCTGGTCCCCAGAAAGGACAAGGCCTGGAGGCCCATACTAGACCTTTCAATTCTGAATACCTAACTGGATATTCCAAAATTCAAAATGTTGACAGTACAGCAGCTTCTACCCATGCTGGGCAAGAGGCTTGTTACTCTGGACCTCAAATAGGCATACCTGCATGTCCCTATCAGGCAGAATTGCAGAAGATACCTCAGATTCAAAGCTGGTACAATGCACTACCAATTCTCTACACTGCCCTTTGGCTTATCTACTGCACCCTGGGTGTTCACAAAGTGCCTGGCACCAGTAATTGCATTTTGCAGACAAAAAGGAATTCAAATATAGCCATACTTGGACGACTGCCTCATTCAAGCAGTGACAAAGGACATTCTTCTACAGCATCTGGCATTTGTAAAAAGGTTGCTAATTTCTCTAGGGTACACAGTAAACGAAAATAAGTCAAAACTAGTGCCCTCGCAACAGATTATTTTCCTGGGTGCCATCTTAAATACAATGGCCCAGATGGCTTACCTCACGCCAGACAAACAAGTTCAACTAACTCAATATTTTCAGTTACTGGCATAAAAGTCCCATCTCCCTGCAAGACAAATTCTGCAGGCCCTGGGATTCATGGCATCCTGCATTCTACTAATACCATATGCCAGACTGCATATGAGGAAATTACAACAGTACCTAAAAAGTGTTTGGACTCAACATTCTCACAGTTTAGAAGCAGTAATACCAATGATTCCCTGCCTACAACAGGAGTTTCAATGGTGGGCACAGGCATGTCACCTAAACAAGGGTTAGCCTTTTACCCAACCCACAGCCAGGCAAACTCTAACAACAGATGCTTCGGATTACGCCTGGGGAGCACACATGACAGGAAAATGCATTCAGGGCAATGGACCACAGACCAGATGCATCTCCACATCAATCAAAAAGAGATGTTGGCTGTTCAAAATGCCATAACAGCTTTCAAGGACCTTCTGCATCCAGGACAACTATTACTAAAGACAGACAACACCACAGTAATGTGGTACATAAACAAGCAAGGGGGCATTCATTCTTATCCCCTATACAGGCAAGCCATGACCTTGTGGAACACAGCTCTAATGTATCAAGTTCACCTGCAAGCACAATTCCTGCCAGGAAAGAAAAATACTCTGGCAGACGATCTAAGCAGAAATATCATGGACCCTCACGAATGGAAATTGAATCCACAAATCTTCAGCACGGTAACACAAAAATGGGGATGCCCAGACATAGATCTTTTTGCCTCCCCACTGAATTGCCAACTACAAAAATTCTGCACAAGGACTTATCACAAACAAGCATGGAAAGTGTACGCTCACTTGTTCAGCTGGAAAAACCTAAAAGTTTATGCCTTCCCGCCACTGCCTCTCCTTTCAAAGGTACTCCTAAAAGCCAGACAAGAAAAACCACAGATGATCCTGATTGCTCCAGACTGGCCATGTCAGCACTGGTACCCTATCCTAAGGAACTTGGCTCAAGGACCACCATGGATTTTGCCTCAAATTCCACACCTTCTGACTCAACAAAACAATCAGATCCTGCACTGTCAGCTCAAAACCCTAAACCTAGCTGCATGGTAGATACATTAGCCAAACAGGCAACACCTCTCCCTAAAGCTGTTATGGATGTCATTTTGGAGGCCAGGAGGCCTAGCACCAGGTAAGGTTACTCAGAAAAATGGAAGAGATTCTGCGCCTGGAACCAGGCTCAAAACCCTTGACCCTCTTGTTCCAAACATTCCTCAGATTTTACAATACTTAACTGAGATGCTGGACAGAGGCCTATCCTTCTCATCAATTAAGATCCACGCCTCTGCCATTCCAGCACATTACAACACGGATCCTCCTTTATTCTCTCATCCCTTGCTAAAGCAGTACCTCAGAGGGGCTAAAAACATAAGACGCCTCGGAGAACATCAACACCGACTTGGGACCTCAATTTCGTTTTGGAAAAACTGACCCTACCACCTTTTGAGCCCACCAATACAGCCGATCTAAAATTTTTATCATGGAAATCAGCTCTGCTCCTGGCAGTAACTTCAGCATGAAGAGTCTCAGAGCTACAGGCATTAATGGCAGTGGAACCTTTTATAATTTTTCATCAGGACAGGGTTTCTTTAAGGACAAACCCTACCTTTATGCCAAAGGTGATATCTAGTGTGGCTCTTAACCAAACCATCCATTTGCCAACTTTTTATCCAAACCCCCAGAATAAAGGGGAGAAACTTCTGCATTCTTTGGACATACACAGGCAGCTACGCTTCTACTTGGACAAAGCAAAAGCTTTCAGGAAAACTGAGCAACTGTTTGTAGCATATGCCGCAGGATCACAGGGCAAGGCTATCTCAAAGCAGACTATATCCAAATGGATAGGACACTGTATTCATCACTGCTACACACAGCATGGAAAATCAGTCCCAGATACCATTAGGCCACATTCCACCAGGGCAACAGCCACTTCAACAGCCTTTCTCAGAGGAGTACCTACCAAGGAAATTTTGGAGGCTGCAACTTGGAGTTCAGTGCACACCTTTACCAAGCATTACCACCTGCCTCTTTACTCTAAATCCAGAGTAGGATTTGCCACTGCAGTTCTGCAGGGCCTCATAGCCAATCCTAAGTCTTTCTAGACCAGCCGTCCAACCTTAGCTTTGGGATTCTACCCAAGTGTAATGACTGCAGCAGTGTAACACGATGAACATAGTACAGATGTCCTTCAAGAATGCAACTGCAGTCATAACATATGGGTTGTCCTGCCTCAGGCAGCCCTCGGTCGGCCGGATTCCAAAGTCTGGGTCCGACGTCGGCTGATGTCGCATTTCTCTCCGACGTCAGAGCGGCTGGAGTACATAAGCATCAGCCGACGCCATTTTCTTCAGTCTTTCTTGCCGCGCGGTGCCTGAAGCAGAAGCAGTTCGCAAGTGCCGGTCGGTCAGCTCCTGTATTCTACGATACCGAAGTCATCAAAAAAGCTAAGTACCCCGTTGGGGACCTTTTCTTGCCTCAGCCGATGTCAGAAATTACTGAAAAAGTTAACAATTGTCTTTTTGTGGTAAACAAATACCTCATAAGGATTTCCACTCTTACTGCCTCCCTTGCCTGGGCCCAGACCACGACGTCTCGGCCTGTGTAGCCTGTGCTCGCTTCAACAAGCGCACTCTCAGGCGCCGGGCGGAGTTCGCTGAAGATTTTTTCGGCGATAAATTTGCTTACACCATGCCGTCGGATCTTCCGACATCGCAAACTCCCAAAAAGCGAAAAGACCGGGACCGACATCCTCGGCCCGCGTCTACCTCCGACTCCACGCCAAAACCTAGCGCGAGTGCTCCGGTTCCCTCTGAGACGGTCTCTCCACCGCTCCGAACCGAAGACAACGCATTACCGATGACTCCAATTCCAGACATTACTCCGTCGCCAGTTATAGATTTTCCTCCGGATACCGAAACCGAGGAAATGCCCGAGACCATTGCTGTAGACAAGGTCACTCCTGCACGTGGAGCTGCCAGGCCTCCTATGGCCATGTCTATTAAGGCCTACACTAGGGCTAAGGCAGCCAGCAAAACAAAGCGTATTACTTCTAAATCCTTACCTCAGCCGTCTCCGGAGACACAAATTATGTCCATGGCTGCTGATTTAATTTCCATGATTAGAGGTTCACAGGCCCATCCTGAGAGAGCATCCCAGCCTCCTCCTGATAAAAGGTCCCGGGTTGAACCCTCTGACCCTACTCCTTCAGATGAAGACTCTGAGGGCTCTGTCCACTCTGATAGCCAGGAAGAGCTCTTCCAGACCTATGAGGACTCGGATGCAGAAGATTCCATCCCTTCGGCCTCCCCTCCTGAGGATATTTCTTTTGGGGAAGTTCTGCACACCATGAGGGAACATTTCAAGTGGCAAGGTCAGGAATATTCTGATTCTAGAAACGCCTTAGGACTTTCCTTAAGAAGCCTCAGCACAGGCCCTTAGCTATTCCTCCTGTACTTGATGTTCTGGATGATTTGTATTCTGACTCTAGTGCTACCCCTGATTCTCTTCCTCCTGCTCCAGCCAAGCCAGACAGGTATTACAGGGTCCCAGAAACTCATTCCCATTTATTCAGGGCCCATACTGCTGATTTGGAAAGTATTTCACAGGGGCCTAAAGGAGTTTCAGCCTCCACCTCAAAAAATCCTTTGCCCTCCAACAGGGAAGCGAGGTCATTAGAGAGATGGGGCAAAAAGGTTTACACATCCACTACCTTATCTATGAGAGCTTTAAATTGCCTTTTTCATATGTTACAATATCAGGATTATCTCTTAGAAGATTTACAAAAAACATTAGCTTCTCCTGATCCTTTAGACAGGAAGACTTTGCAGGAAGCTGTACATAACACTCAGCAAGTAAGCAATCACTTCCTGCAGTGTGGATATGATGCACTGGAAGCTTCATGTAGGGCAGCTATGACAGGGGCAGTGATTCGTAGACATGCTTGGTTAAAAGATCAACCTCTGCCAGATCATGTAAAAGCAAAACTTCTGGATGCACCTTTGGAAAAGAGCAAGCTTTTTGGTGCAAATGCTAAGGATGTGTTAAAGACCATCGAAGAAAAAGCAAAATCAGTTCAGACTGTGAAAGATTTCCCCCAGGTTCAACCCCCCAGATTCAGTAGGAATTGGCCTTCAAAAAACTGGTCCTTTCTTAATCCAGAAAAGTTTCAAAGGGGTAAGAACAGACGTGGCCGAGGAAGAGGCCAATACAGAGGCCCTTACAGGGGACGACAATGGCAGCCAGGAAACCAAAGAAGTGACGCAGGGGTTTCACCTGCCCAGCAACCACAAACTCAATGACTTTCCTCTACTACCGCCCACCAGGGAACAACTAGAAGCTCCCTTGGGCGGGAAATTATCTCTGTTTGCAGAAAACTGGCACAGACTGACAAAGGACAGATGGATTTTGGACATTATACACCGAGGGTACAGGTTTCATTTTCATACCTTACCAAGAAAACAAGGCATGCCAAACCTACCACAAAATCAGAGGGCAGAGGCTATAAAGCAAATCACTCTGCTGACTCGAATGAAAGCAATAGAAAGAGTTCCACAACAAGAACAAGACCAGGGGTTTTACTCAAGACTGTTCCTTGTTCCAAGAAAAGAATCTCAATGGAGACCAATACTGGACTTGTCCGCATTAAACACCTTTCTCATAGTACCAAAGTTCAAAATGCTGACTCTACAGCAACTCCTTCCCATGCTGGGCAAGGAGTCGTGGCTGATGCCTCTGGACCTCAAGGAGGCATACCTGCATGTCCCTATCAGACACAGCTGCAGAAGATACCTCAGTTTTCTTGCAGGGCCAGAGCATTATCAATTCTCAGCATTGCCATTTGGCTTATCTACTGCGCCCAGAGTATTTACAAAATGCCTGGCTTCAGTAATTGCTCATTGCAGGCTCCAGGGTATTCAAATTTATCCGTACCTGGACGACTGCCTCATACAAGCGGACGACAAGTTGATGTTGACAAAAAACCTGGATTATGTCATACGATTACTTCAAGCTCTGGGATACACAGTCAACTTCCAAAAGTCAAGACTGCAGCCATCCCAGCAAATAATCTTCTTAGGAGCCAAACTAGACACAGCCTCTCAGATGGCTTACCTGACAGAAGACAAGCAAGAGAAGTTAACTCATTACTTCAAAGGATTAGCAGAACTCACCCAGATGACTTCAAGGAGATTCCTACAGGCCCTGGGTTACATGGCATCCTGCATTCTACTGGTCCCATTAGCAAAACTACACATGAGAAAGCTTCAATGGTACCTAAAAAGCATTTGGTCTCAACACAGCAACAACTTGGAGACAATCATACCACTCATCCCATGCCTACAAAAGGAATTCCTATGATGGGCCTCAGTGAGTCAGGAAAACACAGGTATGTCATTCAAAAAACCACAGATAACACAGACCATGACTACAGACGCCTCAGACCTTGGATGGGGGGCGCACATGGAAGGCAGGTGTATACAAGGACAATGGTCTCCAAAGAAAACACATCTGCATATAAACCAAAAGGAAATGCTGGCAGTAATGCATGCCATTGAGGCTTTTCAACACCAACTCCAGCAAGGCCATTTAATGATACGGACAGACAACACCACTGTGATGTGGTACATAAACAAGCAGGGGGCACCCATTCTTACCCCCTTTTCAGACTGACAGTGCAGCTTTGGGAGAAATCACTGAGCCTAAACATCCAGTTACAATCCCAGTTTGTTCCAGGAAAAGACAATGTGTTGGCGGACAGCCTAAGCAGGAATTTCACAGATCCACACGAGTGGAGGTTACATCCGAAGGCCTTCAGACAACTCACTTCGACATGGGGCAAGCCAGAAGTGGGCCTATTTGCCTCTCACCTCAACCATCTTCCACCAAAATTTTGCACAAGGACATACCATCCAAAAGCTTGGAAAATAGATGCCCTCTCATTCAACTGGAACTCCCTAGCAATCTATGCATTCCCACCTCTGCCACTGATGACCTCAGTATTACTAAAGATCAAAGCAGAGAAGCCGAAGGGAATCATAATAGCTCTGGATTGGCCAAGACAACACTGGTACCCACTACTACGGAGCATATGTCTCACCAGGAGGTGGGCCCTCCCCCAGTGGCCCCTACTTTTGACTCAACACAATTTCGAAACACTGCATCCAAATCTTCAGACACTGCAGCTAACAGCCTGGGAGATCCCATAAATAACTTCAGCTTATCTCTCTCCAAGGAAGTGCAGCGGATACTAACAGAGGCTCGGAGACCATCCACCAGAAAGGTTTACTTAGCAAAGTGGAAAAGATTCATCAATTGGAATACCAGCAAGGGACATGATGCATCATTATTGAACATCCCACTCATCTTGGAATATTTGGCAGACATGTTAAAGAACGGCCTCTCATATTCTTCCATAAAGATACATGCATCTGCTATTTCAGCTAGATACAACACTGATCCTCCGGTTTTCTCTCACCCCCTACTAAGACAATTCCTCAGGGGAATCAAGAACATTAAGCCACCAAGAAAGGCCCCAGTGCCAGCCTGGGACCTCAATTTTGTCTCAGAAAAACTGACTCTACCTCCTTTTGAGCCAGCAGCTTCAGTTGACTTGCAATTTCTCTCGTGGAAAACAGCTTTCCTGTTGGCAATTACCTCAGCAAGAAGGGTTTCTGAGCTACAGGCCCTAATGGCAATACCACCCTTTATTATTTTTCACAGAGACAGGGTTTCATTAAGGACCAACCCTACTTTTATGCCAAAGGTGGTATCTAGGGTTTCTTTAAATCAAGCCATTCATCTGCCTGCTTTCTTCCCAATCCTGAGAATAAGGGGGAAAGACTTTTGCATACCTTGGACATTCACAGACAACTTCGATACTACCTGGACAGAACCAAGGCCAGTAGGAAGTCTGAACCACTTTTGTAGCTTACGCCTGCAGTCCAAGGAAAAGCAATTTCAAAACAGACTATTTCTAAATGGATTGGACATTGCATCAGATTCTGTTACTCCTTTCATGGAAAGACTGTTCCAGCCAATGTCAGACCACATTCCACCAGAGCTACAGCCACCTCTACAGCATTCTTAAGAGGGGTGCCTACAAAGGACATTCTAGAAGCTGCTACATGGAGCTCCGTGCATACATTCTCCAAACACTACAATCTCCCTCTATATTTCAGATCCAGAGCAGGCTTTGCTTCGGCAGTCCTGCAGGGTTTGATTGCCACACCATCTCTTTCCTAGAGCATACCTCCTCCCCCAGCTAAGCTATGGTATTCTACCCACATGTTATGACTGCAGTTGCATTCTTGAAGGACATAGTACAGTTTTGTACCTACCATAAATGTAGATGTCCGATAGACATGCAACTGCAGTCGGATTCCCCCCCCCCCTCCATACCCCTCTATGCCTAGGGTCCACTCCTATCCCTGTTCCTCTTAGCTGGGGATATCTGTTATGGTGTATTTGTTTTATTGCTCATTTACTTGTTTGGAATCCTGTTTTTGTCTTCCAATTTAATTACAGCCTTCCTTGGAGGGCACCTGGCATCTGGGGCAAGAAACACTGAAGAAAATGGCGTCGGCTGATGCTTATGTACTCCAGCCGCTCTGACGTCGGAGTGAAATGCGACATCAGCCGACGTCGGACCCAGACTTTGGAATCCGGCCGACCGAGGGCTGCCTGAGGCAGGACAACCCACATGTTATGACTGTAGTTGCATGTCTATCGGACATCTACATTTATGGTAGGTACAAAACTCTAGTTTTTGTACCTGCCATAAATGTAGATGTTGAAGTGTTCACACTGCTGCAGTCCAGGTTACCCTCCCTCCATCCCCTCTGAACTAGCTGGACTTATCTATACCTTTCTATCCTATACAACCTTTGTGGTGTATTTGCTTGTAACTGAAGGTATTGTTTTTATTTTATTTGTATATTTTTTATTAGCAATATGTATTACCTACCTATTGGGGGCACCTGACATCTGGGGCAAGAAAAACTGAAGAAAATGGCGTCGGATGCATCTTATATACCCCTGGTGCACTGACGTCAGGGAAGAAACGACAGCAACCGACGCCAGACCAAGACTGCCTGATGGCAGGATAACCCAAGTGTAATGACTGCAGCAGTGTGAACACTCGAACATCTACATTTATGTTAGGTACAAAACTGTACTTTTTACAATATTTGGACCCCCAGGAACCTGCTGAAAATGGACACCTGTTGTCCAGTTGGAGTATCCTGATAAACAAATATTAAATAAAGTTGTAGGAGTTACTTTGCTGTGGCTTTTCTTACTCCTCCAGCAAGGTTCATTTGTCAGCCCTTTCAGCATGTCTACCCATGTTGCCCCCTCTTGATGCAGTCTCATGTGAAAATGTTTTCTGAAAAGATTTTGCGTAAGAGATCTCAAAAAAAAAAAAACTGGTGTCTTCTCCTTGGGATCTTAAATTTTGTGTTAGAGAACCTAACACTCCATGTGAACCAGCTTGTCAGGCTAACTTGAGGTTCTTAACATGGAAAACTATTGTACTGATTGCTCTGACCTCTGCAAGAAGGGTATCCATGTTGCAAGCTCTTACGGTGAGTCCAACCCTATCTCATTTGCCACAGAATCAGGGTTTCTTTGAGAACTAATCTTTCTTTTTATGCCTAAAGCAGTATCTGAGTTTACTTTAATCCAAACTATCCATCTTCCAGTTTTCTTTCTTGAGCCTAAAATGAGGGAGAATTGATACTCCATACATTACATGTCCTTAGACAACTGAAATACAGTCTTGACAGAACAACATCTTTCACCTCTTCTGGTCAGTTGTTTATTTATTGTGAAGGTAAGAGGAAGGGACAATCTATGTCTAAACAGACTCTTTCCAAGTGGTTATTCTCACCACAACAAAACTATTCCAGGCATTGCCAGGGTTCACTTTACAAGGCTTTTGGGTTTTTCCATTGGCTTTTTGGAAAGGGTTGGATTTTAGAAATATTCTAGAAACAGCAGCTTGGCAGTCGTACATACCTTTACAAAGAATTACAAGCTTGATTCCTTCTTGTAGGTCTCAGTCAGACTTTGCTCGGTCCATTCTCCAGGGGCTGTTGGACCCTTCCAGCTCCCGAATGTTGTAAGGTACTGCAGCAGTGATTAGTATTATGACCATAATTGATTGTGTATGTCAACTTACCATAACAGTAGATACTTGAATGATCACTGCTGAGTAACCACTCCCTCCCGTCATACTCTTTAGTTTTATTTGAGCATGTTGTTTGACTGTGTGCTTGTAAGGTCTGAAGGACTTGGCCCTCAAACCCATCTTTTTAGACAACTCATCTCTAGTGGCCTGTTGGTTTTACCAGATAGAAGATGCCGTGACGCTTTGGAAGCTGACCATCTGTTATAGCCTTAGCAGGATATAACCTATATAGCTACGGCTACTGTAGCAGTGATCATTTGAACATCTACTGTTATGGTAACTGTACTTGAGCAACTACAGTTTTTGTGACTTTACATTTTTGTATGATTGTATATCTGCATTGGGCTTACCACCTGGTATTGTAAACATTGGCTGTAGGTGATTTGTTCGTATTGACTCACATTGATGGGCACACCCCAATCCATGTAAAATCATGGGGAAAAGGGGTGGTTGTTGTTTATGATATCCATCAGTTCTGCCATACTGACAAAGTTTCCGAAATATTATATACAGATCCCTTTTGGGGTCTGTCTGATAAAAAAAAGCAAGATGTCCGCTTGTAGTACCAACTTGTAAGTAAAGGCCTGTAGTGCATGACCCTTTGTATCTGCTTAAATTTATTTGCCAAAGCTTCAAGATAAATATCAAACAAGAGAGGAACGGCAGCAATCCTTGTCTACTACCTTCTGTTAACTGAAAACTTTGAGGCTTTATAATAAAATATTTTACTAAGTGCACTCACCTCTCAGGAAAGCCCATCACTGTTGGTACCTGAAAATAAATTCTGCCCCAAAAAACTGTCAGATGTCTTTTTTTCCATCTAAACTTGTAGTCAGCAGTGGTTGTTGGGATTGTTAATAGTTTTTATCAACATATTTGTTGTGCTAAGTTATCCTCGGTGGTTATCTTCTTCTTTCAGCTTTTCCCAGTTAGGGGTCGCCACAGCGGATCACAATACCATTATAAAATCCATCTGTTCCTCATTAGTCATTGAGGGGGAGCATGCAAACTAATCATCTGATGTTGTTAATCTTCTTTCCATTCATCACTGATGGGTTCAGTTCCGAGCCCTCGGAACCGAGTCGGCCTTTTTACCAAGCTCGAGTCAGCCAAAAACTCTCAAGCTAAGCTTCTACCCAGAATGCCCTTCTCCCAGTTACTTCAGATCTCATTTGTCACGTAGCTGTAAAGCTGCAGTTCAGTCGAGCTCTCAGCTAAGTGGAACTTTATTTGATATTTTGTGTGAAAAACTTTTGATATCTTACTTTTTTACTGAGCGATTGGTATTTCTAGTGTGTTTTCTTCTGTCATACCTTGATTTTTCTTCTCTGCTCTACCTGTTGTTACCACTGGTAAACTTTCAAGTACCATTTTTGCTACGGCCTTTCCTTCCTTACCCTTGTGGTATTCCTTTAATACCATTGCTGGTATTTTCCTTCTCATCTAGCTGGTAGTGTTTCTTTTCAGTAAGATGTTTCTGTTTTACATATATATATATATATATATATATATATATATATATATATATAAACTTTAGTGATACAACTGTGTGATTTTTGTTTTGAACTGTATTTTACTTATTAGTTCTGACTGGTTATACTGTTGCCTGTGGTGTATCTCTATCAAGATGTTGGATAAGAAAAGTACTTCAGGTTTTAAGCATTGTGCTTCATGTAATGGCAAGTTACCTAATAATGATTCTCATAATGATTGTGTATACTGTTTGGGGGTGCCCCGTCTTTTGGTGTAACCTCTTTGTGACATCCGTCAGAGTTTCAGTTATCGCACTCTTAATGAGCGCAAAAATAAACTAATACTGAAAGGGTTTCTTAAGTCTCCCTTTTCAGAGGCCATTTCTGTGATTGAGGTCTCAACCCCTCCTACAAAAGACATAAAGAGGTCCCACTCTGTTCCCTCCTCACCATCGGGTGATCAAGGTAAGCCTGTGAAATCAAAGGTCCCAAAGTTGTCCTCTGAGCATAAATTTGCCTCTACAGCTCCATCCTTGTCAACTGTGAGCTGCTCGAAGCACTGGTCCTGCCTCCAGCACTGATAATAGACCTTACTACACCTACTTCAACTTCAGCACCTGTGGCCACCACAGCTCAGGGCACACCTTCGATACCTTTGTCAGCTATGATTTTGGAACTGACCGTCTTGGCTCCAAGTGCCACATGGGCACCAAGTGTTTTTCTGACCAAGTTGGATTTGACCACATTATTCCCGGTCTCGAAACTAGAGACTTCAGTGCCGGCAGACCTTACACCACAGACCCAATACTCCCTTTCCGTAGAGCTGTTTCTGGGCCAGATGTTATAGCCCATTCATTGACCGACCTGACTCTCCATTCGGAATATCCACTAGATCCACCAGGAGCCTGTCAGAACATGACGTGGTGCGTCTTGTGGACCTGCTGTTGGCAGCCAGGGGGATATCCACACTTGCTAAGACCCATCCACCTGCAGAACTTGGGTTGGTTTCTCCACGGACTCCTTCTTACACTCATCCTTAGACCATCTCGGTTCCGAAGCCTTCTGCTCAAACGTCCTTCTCTGAACCCATCGCCTCGGCGCCTGTAGTGGATCTCACTCGGAATTTGGGTTTGACCCTTTGGTCTTCAGTTCCTGTGGAACCGGTCCTTCATCAGTCTGGGGATTGGTTCCGTCCTCTGTGCTGATACCCTAGTCTGCACCGATCCTGCTTGAGGCTCCATCCGTGGGGGCGGGATCATTAGAGTGGGGTGTGACCCTGGTCCTGAGGATGTCCTTTTGGGGTCCGGGCTCCATCCCTCTTTGGGTGGACCTGCTTTCCTCTCAATGGAGAGGGCTCTCGCATGTGGAAGCATTCCTTTGACATTGGAACCCCAGTTTTTGCCCCCCCTGAACTACAGCTGCCACAGACCAACCCCCCGGGGCACCAGGCAGAGAAGCAGCAGGACACCCTTGTTCAGGGTAGCACATGGACTCACCCGAGGAGTCCTTGACTGAAGACACCGATTCTGATGATGGTGACGGGCCCCCATGGTCACCTCCTGATGTCTCCTTAGGAGACATCCTGGAAATGCTAAAACAGAGAGGTGACTGGAAGCCCTCCAACCCTTCATCTGAGGAGTCTGTGTTCCTACAGGATGTCCGTGCCTGGCCTTCTACCTCTTGGGTGACCCCGCCTCCCGTTGAGCTCATGCAGCTTGTCGTGCAGCGCTCTTGGAAGAACCCTGATTCCATTGAGGCAATCCCTTGGAGACCTGACAAAATTATTTCCCCTCCTGAGGAGAACCTGCATTGGTCCAGAGGGTTACCAGTAGATGCTATGGTCGTGGCGACAGCCACGAAAAAGGACTGGGCTGAGGAAAGTCCCGTTGTCTATCTGGCCAGCAGGGAGTCCCGAGCGGTGGACAGACTTGGGAAGCAAGTTTTTGCATCAGGGACCTTTGCTATATGGTCCCTGAATTATTGGCACATTTTATGAGGCTCCAGAGGGATCTGATCTACGAACTCTCTGGGACACTCGCAGGACAGCTGTCTGACAAAGTCAGAGACAAAGTGACCTTGCAACTTGCAACCCTGGAATCGCTATCCAACTTGTCTGAGGTTGCTCTCACATGCGACCGAAGGGGCGGCTAGAGCAGCGGGTTCGGACATTGTCATGAGATGTCATGCCTGGATGCGCATTTGTGACCTCATGGACTCCTTTAAGTCTTCCTTTTTGAATGCTCCCATTGAAGCATTGTCCCTTTTTGGCTGCAAGGTTAAAGACACACTAGCCAGATGTGAGCAAGATGGGAAGAACCTGTCTGCCGTAGACCTGCAATTTTCCAGTCCTCAGCGTACCTTTTCCAGGAATCAGAGGAGTGGGAAAATGTGGCACAAAAAATCTCAGGGTCCTTTCCGTGCCACACATGGCAATGATACCCCCAGGGGCAGAGGGGGTAACAACTCCAGAAGATGCCCCTACAGTGGCAGAAGGGGCTCTCGTAACAAAGGCTCCAGGGACTCCTTTTCTGGACAGCCTTACCAGTGCTCCTGAGGAGCAGCCTGATTGCTAACCTTTGGAAGCAGTCAGGGGTTGTTTTTCTCTGCACCAAGCTGCCTGGCAATCCACCGATCATTGGGTGCAGTGTATAATCACCAGAGGTTAACCATTCCCCTTTCTTGTCAGCCAAATCCTCCAAAAAAACTTCCTTAGGTTCCACCCAGTCAAAGGGAAGCAGCAGCTTCAGAGATCATAAAGCTGTCTCAAAAAAAAAGTCCTCCAACCTGTCCCACCAGACCAACGTGGATCCGGATTCTACTCGAGATTCTTTTTGTGCCAGAAAAGTCAGGGAACTGGAGACCCAATTTTGATCTCAGCAGCTTAAACAAGTCTGTCACCCAACGGGGCACGTTTCACTTGTTCCAGTACCCAAGTGGTATACCGGGGACGTTTCACTTGTTTCAGTACCCAAGTGGTATACCTTGCTCAATGTTCATCATGCCCCAGTTTTAACATTGGCAAGACTGAGAGGAAACTCCAGGAAAGAATGTACGAGCATGTGTATGCCATAAGAAGAATGAAAATGGACAATGCTTTGGCTATGCACATTCAGAACAACCCAAACCATGAGTTTACATTTATGCTTATAGATCAACTGTATAATACCAATTCTTATGGACCTGAGACATATAGATTAGAATGTAAAGAGCTTCTTTGGCAATTAAGATTGGAAGCATATCGCTCCCCTGGTCTTAACAGCTCGTTATCCATTACTTGTTTTTTAAAATTTAAAAGTTTGAAGAGGTGACGAGCTGTTTATCCTCACAATTTTTTAAAATGAGAGTCAAAAAAATGAAAAATGAGAGTCGACAAATTAATGGTTTCATAAGTCTCTATTAGTCAACAGTGGTGGAGGGTTAATAGTTATCAGTTATTGTTATGATTATACATCATGATCATTATTTTACAATATATATTATTGAGTCATATTTTATTATTTAGTAATTTTAGGTCTAGATACGCTAACTTTTAGACCTGTTTTATTTAATGACAGTATTAAACCTATACTGAGTAGCCTAAATTTATGTTATATTACATGTTACATGTCATATTTTATATTTCTATATTATTAATTTTATTATTTAGTGAGATATGATTAATATTATATTATTTTTCTTGGGTAGCTGTTCTAGTTACTTAGATGCTTAGGACAGTATATTATATTCATTATATTAGTTATTTTACTTGAAAGCAGGCAAGATGCAATGTATGCATAGGTAATTTTTGATTAGGAAGCGTTGCGCTCCCATTATTAGTATTTATGCTGTAGATTGAACATCGTTATTTTTGTTATTTTATATATTTTACATATTTATCTACTTTATACAGTTTAATAATCAAAATATTGGGCTTTTTACTTTCAGTTTCAAAACCTGCTATTATTACAGGCTCGGTGTATGAGGTTTTTATTATGTTAGTAGAGAATTGCAAATGCACCTTAGGTAGCTGTGATCTGTACCTTTAAGGAGCTAAAGGGAGAGCAAGGGGCGTGGTTAAGTGTTTCAATGCTTGTATTTAAACTCATTTGTAATGGTGTGAATGTTTTGCTTGTCTGAAGAAGTTAGTGCAAGGTACTAACGAAAAGCTTTTACAGTGGCTTAATAAAATTTGTTTTTCATGTTTTTTACGTTTGGACTGGCCTGAGTCGAGTTCTTGGCTTTTGAATTAGCGGTGGTTTTCGCAAGTCTGTCACCCAAACCAAATTCCGGATGGTGACAGTTCAGTCCATTCTCCCTTTTTAAGGGAAGGCAATTGGATGTGCTCGGTAGATCTGTGGGATGTGTATTAAGACATCAAAATGGACAAATGCACCAGGAGTCTGCTTCACTTCTGACTAGGGGCCAGTCATTATCAGTTTTGTGCTCTGTCGTTCAGTCTCTCTACAGCCCCAGAGTGTTCACGAAGTGCATGGCAGTGGTCACAGCTCACTTGAGACTACAAGGATTCCGGATGTTTCCATATTTGGACGACTGGCTCCTCACCCCCCCCACTGAGCACCTACTGGTAACAGTACTGTGTTATACCCTCTCTGTGACAAAACTGTTGGGAATAACAATGCATTGGGAGAAATCAAGTCTTACTCCTACACAAGAAATAGAATTAATTGGAGCAATTTGCAATACCCGGTCCTGTCTGGTGTCACTCCCAGATCACAGACTCCAGTGACTGAGGCTCCAGCTCTGAGTGATACTCTGTTAATCAAAAGTTTCAGCAAGAGAAGTTCTTCAGGCCCTAGAATTTATGGAAGCTTCAATTCCAATAGTGCCCCTAGTGAAGCTACACATGCGGATCCTACAATGGCTCCTTCTTTGTCAATGGTTCCCAAACTATCACCCCCTCAGTTACCAGATTCAAATAACCAACTCATGAAAACAGGACCTCCTTTGGTGGATGAGGCCGGACACGGAACTTTGGAGTTGCCCATTTCAGTCCCCTCAACCCAGGGCCATTGTGACCACGGATGCTTCCCTGATTGGGGGGGAGGGGGGGCATTTCCAGGGATAAGACAGTCCAAGGTGCATGGTTCACCTCTGAGGCCCACCTGCATATCAGCATTCTGGAACTGAGAGCAGTGCTGTTAGCATTGCAAGCCTTTCATTTGGTTCTCCCTTTTGGGGCAACTGCAGTTCAGTCAAGACAGCATGTCATTGGTCTAGTATATCAACAAGCAAGGAGGAACCAAATCCTACCCCCCCTGTGTCGAGAGGCCATGAGAATTTGACAGTGGGCAATAGCTTCCAGCCGTTTTCTGATAGCAAAGCATATCCCGGAGAGCTCCAACGTAATTGCAGACAAACTGAGCAGATGCATCCTCCTACCTCATGAGTGGTCCCTCAATCCCGAGATGGAAACAGAAATTTTCAGCTACTGGGGCCAACCTTACTGCGATCTTTTCACCTCCCCATCGAACAACAAGTGCAGCAGCTATTTCACCCCGTTTCCTCTGGAGGAGGAGTCCTCGAGGGATGCTGTAATCCACAATTGGCCCACGGGACGTCTTTACGCTTATCCTCCCATTCCCCTGATTCCACGATTTCTAAAGAAAGCTCTTTGGTTGAGATGCAAGGTGATCCTCATAGCTCCATTCTGGCCTTGACAAGTTTGGTTCCCCTTCCTTCGGCCCCACCTAGTATACCTGCTGTGGATTCTGGACCCCCTTCCAGATCTGATTACTCACCCCCAAGGGCTAAGCCACCCGAATCTGTCCATTCTCAAGCTTGACAGCTTTGTTTCTCCACTTGCGTTAGTTGCCAGGCAAGCTAATCTCACTTCACCTGTCCGAGACATCATTCTGGCCTCTCATAAACCATCCACCAGAAGACTATATCAGGATAAAGGGAAAAGGCTCTGTATCTGGTCTAAAGATAACGTGCTAAACCCGTATTTGGCTCCAGTGACTGCAGTGCTGCAATACTTGGCTAAGTTTTTTGATAATGGAGCCTCCGCCTGTACCGTACTAGTACAATTGGTGGCAATTTCTAATTTACACAATGGTATAGATGGCCACCCCTCTCATCTCTTTATGTCTATGCGAAGCATTTCTCAAGGGAACCTCTCATATCAGGCCTGCTTTCAGACAACCTGTAGAACTATGGAACCTCACTTTAGTCCTCCACTCTTTGACTCAAAATCCCTTTGAACCTGCAGTGCAGTGTGACCTAAAGTTCTTGTCTTGGAAATCCTTGTTCTTATTCGCCATCACGTCAGCCAGATGGGTCTCGGAGTTGCAGGCATTGTGTATCAAGAGGCCCTTTCTGGTCTTCCATAAAGACAAGGTATCACTTTGGACGAACCCATCCTTCCTCCCCAAAGTTGTTTCTGAATTTTCTGTTAACCAGACCATTGATCTACCAGTGTTCTTTCAGAATTTTTCCAATAAAGGAGAATACTGTCTACATTTCTTGGATGTACATAGGCAACTGAGATTTTGCCTAGACAGGACCAACCTATCCGTAAGTTTGAACAGCTTTTCATATCTTTTTCTGGACCTAGAATGGGAAATGCTGTTTCCAAGGTTACATTATCAAAATGGCTAAGGGACTGTGCACGTTATATCTATTCCCTCATAAAAGAACCTGTGCCAAAAGTTAAAGCTCACTCCAGTAGGTCTATGGCAACATCTGTAGCTTTCCATTCCAGGGCTTCCATGGATGACATTTGCACAGCAGCCACTTGGGGCTAAACTTCATACCTTTATCAGTCCTTACAAATTGGACTTGGTCTCCAGAGGGAGAGCTGCCTTTGGCTCAGTGGTAGTCAGGAATGTTCTCCCATAAGGGCTGCCCATGGACCTCAAGGTACCTTGGGATTTTGTCCTATCAGTGATGAATGGAAAGAAGAGCAACAACATCAGATAATGTGTTCGTCTTCTTTCATTCATCACTTCCCACCCCCCTTCCCCCTCCAAAGGCTCCTGGGGGATGATTTGGGTGCTAGTGGTGTCCTAGGGTATTTGCGCAGAAGTGGCCTCAGCTTTACTTCTCCATCTCTTCCAAACTCGATCTGAGGTAACAGAAGAAGGGCATTTTGGGTAGAAGCTTAGATCGAGAGTTTTTGGCTGGTGCAAGCTTAGTAAAAAGACCGACTCGGAACCGAACCCATCGTTGATGAATGAAAGAAGATGAACACAGATGGAAAGTTATGGTAGGACACAACTTTTTTTTTTCCACAGTCAGTGACTTACTGTGATTAAGTACAAATGTTGGTCTGAATTATTTGTCTTTAGAAAGATCTTTGCTTGGTTTGTGAATAATCATTAGTATAATTTACTCCCACACATTTGGGGTCTCTCCATTTATATCCCATCATTTGCTGTCTTATTAAAACCCTGAGGAAATTTTTCTCTAAACATTGCATATAATTCTTATGGTAGATGATCCAACCTGTTGTTGTACCCTTTTTTTTTATTCCTTAATATTGTTTCCAGCTCATCATTTGTAACCTTCTTACATCAAGAGGTTTGCTTTAACCTTGTCCAAACTAGGAGTTTACTTAGGGCGTTCCTTTGCTTTGCTTTTCTTGCCTTCCTAATTCTCGTCTTCTTAAAATGGTTCATAAAAATGAACAGAACATCCCAGTACATCTCTAGGTTTCTCTGTTACCCTCCCTGTCCTTTGAATGTGTATCTTTATCTGTCCACTTTCTGTTGTGAAAGCCTTGCAGCTAAATGCTTTAGACTTTCAGGTGGTGTTTTCAAAATCTAACATTCTCTGATTTCTTAGTCTGACATGTCTTACAACCTAGCATTTTATCAGTCGAATGGGGCAATGTCCTTCAAGGATGCATCTGCAGTCATAACATATGGGTTGTCCTGCCTCAGGCAGCCCTTCGGTCGGCCGGATTCCAAAGTCTGGGTCTGGCCTCGGCTGATGTCGCACTTCACCCGACGTCATAGCTCCTGGGGTATAAAGGCATCAGCCGACGCCATTTTCCTCAGTCTTTCTTGCCGCGCGGTGCCCGAAGCAGAAGCTGTTCGCAAGTGCCGGTCGGTCAGATCCAGAGATTTCAGCTACCGAAGACTTCTAAAAAAGTTAAGTACCCCGTTGGGGACTCTTTCTTGCCTCAGCCGATGTCAGACAAAGTAAATAATTGTTTAACTTGTGGGAAACAAATACCTCATAAGGATTTCCACTCTTACTGCCTTCCTTGCTTAGGCCCAGACCATGACGTATCAGCTTGTTTAGCCTGTGCTTCCTTCAACCGACATACACTTAGACGTCGGTCGGAGTTTGCTGAAGAGTTTTTTGGTCCCGCTTTTGCATATAAAATGCCGTCGGAGACTCTGACTACACATTTAGCCAAAAAACGCAAGGAAAAGGACCGACACTCGCGGCCCGCGGTTTCGGCTGAAACCACGGTTAGGCCTACCGCGAGTGTCTCGGTTTCGGCTGAAACAGAGTCCTCGGTTCTTCCTTCGGACGTAAGCATGCCTCCGACAACCGAGGCCTCACAGGCCCCGGCTGAGTCGGCTACAGAAATTCATACCGAAGAAGCAGGCACACAGGAATTGTCCGACACCATTCCGTTGGACATCTCTACTCCTGCACGTGGGGCAGCTAGACCCCCTGCTTCTATGTCTATTAAGGCCTTCTCCAGGGCTAAAGCAGCTAAACTTTCCAAGGCCTTACCTACTAAAGCTCCCTCTCACAGACCTTCCTCAAGTTCTCAGATTTTCAGCCTTGCTGAGGACCTTATTTCTCTGATCAGGGGATCCCAACCTCACCCAGACAGGGCCTCACAACCTCCTCCTGAAAAAAGGCCTAGGACTGAACCCCCTGAACCTCTCTCCTCTGACTATTCCTCGGATGGATCAGAGTTATCAGACCATCAGGAAGGACCATACTCACCTTATGAGGATTCGGATGCAGAAGACTCCATTCCTTCTGCCTCCCCCCCCCCAGAAGAATTTTCATTTGGGGAAACTCTACACTCAATGAGGGAACTCTTCCAATGGCAGGGTCAGGATTTTTCTGATTCTAGGAAAAGGCTAAGGACCTTTTTACACTTACCACAGCATAGGCCTTTAGCCATACCACCTGTACTATCAGTTGTTGATGATGCATACAATGATGCCAGTTCTGCCCCTGATTCTCTTCCCCCGGCCCCTGCAAAACCTGACAGATATTACAGGGACCCGGATTCTCACTTCCACTTGTATAAGGCCCACGCTGCAGACCCAGAAACCATTTCTCAGGGCCCTAAGGGTGTTGCAGCTGCCTCTGCCAAAAAACCCCTACCCTCTGAAAGAGAATCAAGAGCATTAGAGAGATGGGGTAAAAAGGTTTATACATCTGCTACTCTTTCTGCCAGGGCTTTAAACTGTCAATTGCACATGATACAGTACCAGGAATTTTTGTTAGATCATCTGAATAAAAAGCTTTCCTCTCCTGAACCTTTAGACCGTAAGTCCCTTCAGGATTTGGTACACAACTCACAGCAGGTCAGTAATCATTTCTTAAAATGTGGCTATGATGCACTGGAGGCTTCATTTAGATCAGCTATGACTGGAGCAGTGATTCGAAGGCATGCCTGGCTAAAAGAGCAATCCTTGCCAGACCATGTTAAGTCTAAACTCCTAGATGCCCCTATGGAGAAACAAAGTTTATTTGGCTCCCCTGCACAGGAGGTTCTAAAGAAAGTGGAAGAAAAAGCAAAATCTGTGCAAACAGTCAAGGATTTTCTGCAGGTCCAACCTCCGAGGTTCAGCAGAAATTGGCCTTCAAAGAATTGGTCTTTTCCAGACACCTCCAGAGCACAGAGAGGCAGAAATAGACGCCCAAGAGGCAGAGGTCAATCAAGGGGTGCCTACAGGGGCCGTCAGTGGCAACCTGACAACCAGAGGAGTGCCGCCACAGCTACGACTGCAACCACTTCCACAGGACAGACACAATGACTTGGCTCTGATTCCGCCTACCAGGGAACAACTGGAAGCACCCTTGGGCGGAAAGTTAGCTTTATTTTCAAAAAACTGGCATTGCATTACAGGAGACAAATGGACTTTGCAAACAATAGACAAAGGCTACAGGTTTCATTTCCACACTTTACCAAAAAAGAGAGGAATGCCAAACCTTCCATCAAGCCAGAAGTCAGAGGCTCTAAAGCAAATCATCAACTTACTAAGGATGAGAGCAATAGAAAAGGTACCATCTATGGAACAAGGCCAAGGATTTTACTCCAGACTATTCCTTGTACCAAGAAAAGAAACTCAATGGAGGCCTATTCTCGACTTGTCCGCACTGAACACATATTTCATAGTACCAAAATTCAAGATGCTGACCCTACAGCAACTTCTTCCCATGTTGGGCAAGGAGTCTTGGCTGGTGACTCTAGATCTCAAGGAGGCATACCTGCACGTCCCCATGCGACCAGATTGCAGAAGACACCTCAGATTTCTTGCAGGATCAGAGCATTATCAATTCTCAGCATTGCCCTTTGGCTTATCTACTGTGCCCAGAGTATTCACGAAATGCCTGGCATCAGTAATTGCACATTGCAGGCTTCAGGGAATTCAAATCTATCCATACCTGGACGACTGCCTAATACAAGCGGACAACAAGACAAAAATAATAAAGGATTTGACCTATGTCATACAACTGCTGCAAGCCTTGGGATACACAGTCAACATACAGAAGTCAAGACTAGTGCCATCCCAAAGGATAACATTTTTGGGTGCAGAACTGGACACAATAACTCAGATGGCTTTTCTCACAGAAGAAAAACAAAAGCAACTTCCAGTTTACTTCATGGCATTGACAAGACAAACTCAGCTTACTGCAAGGAAAGTCTTGCAGGCCCTGGGTTACATGGCATCCTGCATAATCTTGATCCCACATGCCAGACTGCATATGCAAAAATTACAATGGTACCTAAGGAATGTATGGTCTCAACACAGACACAGTCTAGAAACCATGATACCAATCATTCCATGCCTGAAACAAGAATTCCTGTGGTGGGCTCAGGCCTGCCAGACCAACAGAGGGTTGCCTTTCCACAAACCACAACCAAGGCAGACCATCACCATGGACGCCTCAGACCTAGGCTGGGGGGCACACATGGAAGACAAGTGTATCCAAGGCCTATGGTCCCAAGACCAGCTGAATCTACACATAAATCTAAAGGAGATGCTGGCAATGAAGCATGCAATCGAGGCATTCAAATCATTCCTCCAGCAAGGACACCTGCTGATAAGGATGGACAATACCACAGTCATGTGGTACATCAACAAACAGGGAGGCACGCATTCCTACCCTCTATGCTGGATGGCAATGGATCTGTGGAATCTAGGCCTGAATCTCAACATTCAACTGCAGGCCAGATTCGTACCAGGAAAAGAAAATTCACTAGCAGACAGATTAAGCAGAACTACCACGGATGCTCACGAATGGATGCTGCATCCAGACATTTTCAAAACCATAACAAAGACATGGGGAATGCCAGAGATAGACCTGTTCGCCTCCCCACTCAACCACCAACTGAAGAAATTCTGCTCAAGAGAATACCACCCACAAGCCTGGAGGGTGGACGCCCTTTCTTTCAGCTGGAAGGCCCAGACAGTTTATGCCTTTCCACCACTCCCATTGATGTACAAAGTTCTACTGAAGATCAGGGAGGAACAGCCAAAGGTAATTCTGATAGCTCCAGACTGGCCAAGGCAGCATTGGTACCCACTACTGAGAAGCATGTCTCGGACGAACTCATGGCCTCTACCTCTATGGCCTTTGCTTCTAACACAGAACAACTACAAGACCCTGCATCCAAACTTGAAAACACTGCAGCTAACTGCCTGGAAAATTGCATAAAGCAAAACCAACCTGTTTTATCTCAGAGGGTCAAGGACATTATCCTGGAGGCTCGCAGACCCTCCACAAGGAAAACATACTCAGCCAAATGGAAGAGATTCCTCATTTGGAGTGCATCAAAGGGAACTGATGTCACACTGGCAAACCTAGCACACATCCTAGAATACTTAGCAGAACTGTTCCACAATGGCCTGTCCTATTCTTCCATTAAGATTCATGCTTCAGCAATTTCAGCAGAGTACAACATGGATCCTCCTATCTTCTCTCAACCTCTCCTCAGACAATTTCTAAGAGGGATCAAAAATGTAAAACCTCCAAGGAAACCACCTATACCTGCATGGGATCTCAATTTTGTGCTGGAAAAATTAACACTTCCCCCTTTTGAACCAGCAGCATCAGCGGACTTACAGTTCTTATCTTGGAAAACTGCCTTCCTTCTAGCAATCACTTCAGCAAGAAGGGTATCCGAGTTACAGGCCTTAATGGCAGTGCAGCCTTTTCTTATCTTTCACCAGGATAGAGTGTCTCTGAGAACCAATCCTACTTTCATGCCAAAGGTGGTATCCACAGTATCCTTGAACCAAGATATTCATTTACCTACTTTCTTCCCTAACCCACAGAACAGGGGGGAAAAACTACTGCACACCTTGGATGTACACAGACAACTGCGCTACTATCTGGACAGAACTAAGACCAACAGAAAAACTGACCAGCTTCTGGTAGCATATGCAACAGGAGTGCAAGGAAAAGCAATTTCCAAACAGACAATTTCAAAATGGATAGGAAATTGCATTCGATTCTGTTACTCTTTTCATGGAAAGACAACTCCTGAAAATATCAGGCCTCACTCCACAAGAGCTACAGCCACCACTACAGCTTTCCTACGAGGAGTGGCTACCAAAGACATTTTAGAAGCTGCTACTTGGAGCTCCGTGCATACATTTGCCAAGCATTACAATCTTTCTTTATACTCCAGATCCCGAGCAGGTTTTGCAACTGCAGTTTTACAAGGGATCTTAACTACACCATCATTATCTTAGTGCCCCCTCCCCCAGTTTGGCTATGGTATTCTACCCATATGTTATGACTGCAGATGCATCCTTGAAGGACATAGTACAGTTTTGTACCTACCATAAATGTAGATGTCCGATAGGTATGCATCTGCAGTCAGGATTACCCACCCTCCTTCCCCTCTGTGGTATTCCTAGGGTACTTACCCCTCTCTTAGCTAGCTGGGGGAATCTATTATGGTGTATTTGTTTGTATGTATATATGTATATATACTTTTTGATTTCTACTGTTTGGAATTTTCTACTTTATCCAAATTTAGCCTTCCTAGAGGGCACCTGGCATCTGGGGCAAGAAACACTGAGGAAAATGGCGTCGGCTGATGCCTTTATACCCCAGGAGCTATGACGTTGGGTGAAGTGCGACATCAGCCGAGGCCAGACCCAGACTTTGGATTCCGGCCGACCGAAGGGCTGCCTGAGGCAGGACAACCCATATGTTATGACTGCAGATGCATACCTATCGGACATCTACATTTATGGTAGGTACAAAACTGTACTTTTCCTGCCCTGTGGTGCGGTAGTGACAGACCTTAGGGTTAGGGCTTGTGTTAAGGATAGTGGATAGCTAGTAAGGCTATCCACTATCCTTAACCTAAGCTCTAACCCTAAGCTCCGTGATTACTGCAGTACAGTGCAGGAAATAGGTCTGTAGTTACTGCTCAGTGGAGGAAATACAATTTCCTGCACTGTGGCGTGGTAGTCACCGACCATAGGGTAGGGATTGGGTTAAGGATAGTGGATAGCCCTACTAGCTATCCACTGTCCATTACTCAAGCTCTAACCCTTCATTCTAGTGACTTTCACGAAAGTGCTGTTTCATTGAAGTGCACTTTCGAGTTAGTGGGACACTACTGTCATATTTCAGAATAGTGTAATTTCGATCTAGGGTAGTAGACACCAACAGAGGGACCAATATCTGTTCCATGATCAAGCAATGAAGACAAGCAGCAATTGTCAGTTTAATACCATTCCACAAAAGTAACTTTTTGACTGAAAAAACTGCTGGAATTTACTTTAACTACTATACCAGCCCGTAAAAGTTAAAATAAACACAATTACTCCACAGAAAAATTGCTTTCAGTTACTTTAGTCCACTTTTAAACTGACAGAAAAAGAGTGCTCCATTTAAAAGTACTTTACAGTCTCGCAGTCCATTAAAATGCACACTCCTAGCATTAAAAATAATTTCCTGAGTTATTTGTGTATTAGAATTTAGTTTGTTGTATCTCCAATAATTTAATTTGTCTGAAAATAAAAATTACTTGAGTAAAAAAATAATTTCCTGAAGAGGAAGACAATGAAAGAAACAAGAAAATGGAAGTTTTTTTTTCCCCCAGAGGGAACTTATCTGCTTAGCAAAGGAAAACACAGACAATCAGTCCTTGAAAGCCTCAGAGGAAGGCACTCTTTGGTGGCAATGAAGTTCTGAAGGGCCCAGACTTGTCTTTTAGTCAACTCAGCATGAGCTGCATGATAGTTTGAGCACATGGAAAGTGTGCTGAAGCTTTGGAAGCTGGCCAGATGTTAAATCTTTGTCAGGGTATAACCCATGTAGCTAAGGCTATTGCAGCAGTGAGTATCGAGTGTATTACAGGTATGTAGATGGAAAAAGCTGAGTGACCCGGGGTGAAGCTGTCTCAAGAGCAACAGTAAATTTATGATGTGTGTAGCAAGAGGAAGAGGCAGAAAGACTGCACTTAGAAAAGGAACACTAGACCCCACTGTGGGAGAGGAATATTTATATATTTTGTTTATAGCTAGAGAAATGTTTAAGCCGGTTTAGGGAGGTTATAACACCAATGGCAAGATAACATTAAATGTGGAAATCTTTAGAGAGGTACATAAAAAAGGCAAATTTGACAGAGAGAGAGAGAGTGAGGGCGAGGTATTTGATAAAAGTGAGGAAAAGATGCATTAGGAATGATAGTTGGAAACCTGTTGGGCACTATATTAACAAACAAAGGCAAACAGCATCAGCATGTAGTTTATAAACAGTAGATGGAGAGACTTATGAGTGTACATTAAATGTTATTGGGTTAGCCAATCCAGTATAAAGGGAAAGATTAAACTTTGACAAAAAGGAAGAAAAATGTAGTTACGCTGGAGGCATGTTTGTCAGAAGAGGAACTGGAAAATGAGAATAAAGGATTATGATTTAATGGTTAACCCAGCTTAGTGGTTGGTTGCATGCATCACACTAGTACCTCAGGCAAGATTTTACATGAGAGTTGTACAGAAAGTGTCCATTGCATAATGGTCACTAGTTAATCAACCCCTTCATGCCCTACATCAGTATGCAAAAACCATATTCATTGGTGGTTGACTTTCAAGATAGTAACATGGGTTTGACCATTTACCTTACCATCCCTGATAGCCACTTTTACCACAGAAGCTTCCCTTCTTCTAGGTTTGAGGTGTCATTTTGAAGGGAAGATGGTTCATGGTGCATGGTTGACAGAGGACAATCTTCACATCATTGTGTTGGAGATAAGTGGAGTCCTGCTATCCCTTCAGTGTTCTGGCAAGCAAACTGAGCAGGTCTGTTCTCGTTCACAGGTAATCCTTCAATCAGTCAGTTTCAACTATGGCTTTCAGTCACTGGGGCCAGCCTTGCTCTAGTCTTTTTGCTTCCTGTCTTAACAGCAAATGTAGCTGACCTGATTTGCCTGCAGGTACAGTCACTGAGGGATGCTCTGGTTCACAATTGGCCCCTGTGTCTCCTTTACTCCTTTTCACTCTTTTTCCCCAGTAACCAAATTTCTTTAGAAAGCCATGAGGTGGAAGGCTGCAGTAACTCTCATGGCGCCCTTTTGACCCCTTCAGGTTTGGTTCCTCGTTCTCTGGCCTCACCTGAAATACCCTCGGGTATGAATCTACTTCCAGACACCTACTTCACCCATTGGGTTAGCTTCACTGAGACAGAAAAACCCTGAAATTGACCACATGGTTTCTCCAGTTCTAATGGTGGCCAGAGACATTCCAGTTATGCACATTCTGTCATCCTCACAAAAATCTAATACTAGAAAGGTTTTATTTTGGCAAGTTTTGCCTTATTATGGGCTTCTTCCAAAGGTTTTGCACCCTTTCAACTCCACTACCATCCATCTTAGATTCTTTACCCAGTTTGTTCCTGAAAGGTGGTAGTTTCCCAACCATCAAAGTACAGTTAGCAGCCATATCCAATTTTTACTTTGTCCAAAACCAATCTTCCATTGCTTCCTTGAAGAGTTCCAAGGCTTTTTGAAGGGTAGTTTTTTTTTTCAGACCTCCAGTCAGGGATCCAGTTCTTCCATGGGATATTACTGTCATGCTTTAGGCATTAACTAGCTTTCCCTTTGAACCAGTATCTACAGCAGAATTGAAACTCCTTACTTAGAAGACTATTTCTCTAGTAGCAGTTACCTCAGCTAAAAGGATCCCTTGAGATGCAAGCATAGTCTTCCAGATCTCTTTACCTGACTTTTCATAAGGACAGTATATCCTTGCAAATCAATGCACATTTTTTTCCTGAAGTGACCTCTGAAGCTAATCTTAACCAGAAGGTTACCTGCCAGTTTTCTTTGCAATTATTTCAACAAAAGGGAATATACTTTGTATTTGATAGATGTTCATAGTCATGTCAGATTTTACATACATCGCACAAAAGACATAGTCAGACATGCTTTTTGTTTCCATTTCAAAGGCCAGATTTGGCCAAGGAGTTTCTAAAGTGACTTTGTCCAGGTAGCTTTCCAGCTGCATCTTTTTTGTTTATAGAGAAGTGGGATTAGTCTTACTATGCAAACCGAAGGCTCACTCAACTCAAGCAGTGGCTACCTCCACTCCTTAGAGTACCCATAGGTGAGAGATGTGCTGTGGCTACTTGGTCTACAGTTCATAACTTTGTGCCACATTACAAACTGGATGTATAGTCTAGATCCCAGGGATACTTTAGCTCCACCATACTTTGGAATATCCTTTTATGACACTGCTCCAGTGAGTCAGATGGAAAAGACGTCATCGCATCTGAAAGTGATCTACTTACCATAATATTAGATCCATGTGTCTTCTGTCTGGCTAGGCATTCTCTTTCTCTACCCCCATCCTAAATTGTCCTTTATGGCCCTCAGCTGATGGTTTGGAGAAGACCAGGGCCTTGCCTTATTGACAGCCTGGAGCTGCTGTTCACATTTTATGCCCAGTTGTATCGTTTGATATTCCTGTGTTGTATCCATCGGATGAGTTACTACGTACAAGCAGGCAAACTCAGTCTAAGGTAGTCTAGGGACCAGTTTAGGGAATTATGAGTAGGGGAGGAGTCAGATCCCTGAATCCAAGCTCTTGGGGGGGGGGGGGCACAGAGGTCAGATATGATCACCTATCTGTTGAGCTGGCTGGAACATGACAACGCAGATCTAGCGTTATGGTAATTACTTAACTTTTGTAGACAACTGACTAAGATTGATGTTAACTATGGCTACTCTTTACATACCACCTTGTGCGAAAAAAGAATTCATTAGGAGAATAATAATTGAGTTAGTATACTTCAAGAAGGTGTGATTTTTATAGACCACTAGAATATGGTGTTTGCGAACAAGGAAGTAAAGGGGACATAATGAAAGTCAGTTTTTACAACAGCAGAAAGGTATACTAGGGATATGTAAAAGTTGCTGGAATTAATAGATGCATGGGAGTTAAATGTAAAAGGTGGTCAAGGATAGGTAAAGCACTTACAGCAAGTGATAATTGTACTTAAAAGTTCATAGATTGATATACATTTACAAAGCTAGCTGCCCTTGCAGGCTATTTTAAGCCGAGCTAATTTACATTTTTACATTTGAATCGGCCTGTTCCATTTGGTTAGAGATTGATCGTACCCATCCCATGGTCGATAATTATTTACATCATCCCTAATGGGAATAACTGAGGTCATACCATGGACAATTTGAGGAGACCCATGCATGGGATAAAGCGTTTAGGAGCTGCCTCTGACCATTAGTGGTACAGTGGGCAGTTCTGGGGTAAATTTTCTGTTTTTCATTCAGGAGTCCAAGTTGCACTTGAATATGAACAGGGATGAAGTATTATGTGAATAGGGAATCTGTTCCAGAATAGCAGCATCCTCTGCGAGATATACATGTCCCTCCAAACCATTCTGCTGATGTTGCAGAAGCGGATTAGATCCCTAGATCGAGTACTTCTGATGCCATTTGACTTGCTGATGTGCAATAAATGCATCTATATTGGGTCTGAGGATACCTTGTATGCCAGACACTGGTCACCTTTTAGCAGTCTTTAGGATACAAGAGTATAGTGACAGGGCTGTGAGTCCATCTTTGCAGGACTTGTTGTTTAGGCCTTGTATCCTTTTAGTAAGGGATCTCTGTGGGCATTCCAGCTGTTGCTTGTGTCTGGACAGGTGTATGCCAAAGGGAGCATTATCAATGACTGATTTAATGAGGGCTGGGTAAACAGGGGGGGGCAGTTACATTCCTAGATCTAAACACAGTTCTTATGTTTATAAAATGTTCAATATCAAACAGTGGACACATGTTGGTCAAAAGTTAGGTCACTGTCAAATCTCGAACAACTGGGTCAGCTCTCGGGGATTTATTGTCAATGTGGTAAGTTCCCTAGGGTAGATAACTAACATTAAGAATGTGTCTTATCATTTTTTTTCTGATCATGCATTTATATTTTACAAGGATACTTTAGGCCAAAGGAAAGAAAGAAAGACTCGTTTGGAGATTCCCTGTTTGGTACTTGGGAAATGAAGAATTCAGCAAATAAGTAAAGGATATTATAGAGAGAATATTGAGTAATATCAATGATAATTAACTGCACAACTGGAGTGACTTAAAGGACAATTAAAAGTAAAAAAAATAATATTTGCATTTCTGCACAGAGTACTAGCTAGGCAGATTAGAAAACAAAACTAAAGTAAGAGAGTTGCAACTGAAGAAAGAAAACTTTAAAATGAAGGAAATAAAAGAATGCAGAATCTTTTAATGGGAATTCAAATAAGTGAAGGTAAAAGGATTTTATTACAGAGCATGGTGGTAACGGAATTGTATAGTATCAGCAATCCAAACATTCTCAAGCATTGCTACAAAATAGATTGACAGATGCACTTACAAAGGCAGGGGCAAGGGACCATAGTTAGATCTGTAAAGGGAGTACTGGGCACCTTTACAGAGTACTGCAGAGTGATATTCATCAGCGATTTGCCCATAGATTAAGCACAGAAAGGAACTGGCAAATTCCTAGGTGCTATACAGTTGCTTAAGTTGCAGGAACCATCATTGAATGATTTAATGAAGCCATTTACATTAGAGGAATGAGGAGAAGCTATACGTAAATAAGCATCAGATACATCTCCAGGATCTGACAGCATTCCAGCTGAGCTGTGTAGGGTGGGGGTGGGGGGGTAAGCTACAACAGGTCTGGGTAAGAATGAGAAATCTTATCTTAAAGGCTAAGAGAATTCCAACATCCTGGAGAATGGGAGTTATTACAGTAATAACACAATCCTACTAAACTAAGCTCATGTAGACTGATAACAGTTTTAAGTTGTAATTGTAAGGTATTTATAACACTAATAGCAAGGAGGTTGGTAAAACATATTCCAGACTTGATTGATGCCGATCAGTGTGGGTTTGTGGAAGGTAGAACTGTCGACAATCCTATCAGTATGTCTTTCAACCTGCAAATACTGAAAATAGCAACAAAGGGCCTTGAAAAATTTGAACAATAAAACAAATTGCTTATGCAGCAAATTCTAAACTTGTAACCTCCTACTTAACCTCTCATCACTCATAAAAAACACCCTCTCAAACATATATAACTACTTGCATAATCCCAGGTCCCCTGACTCACCCATCTTCCTTTTTTCTCTTGCACGAATAGCACCATAACATAATACTAACTTTTTCCTTATTCCTGCTTCCTTTGTTTCTTCATCTAAGTGCTAACCATTCTCCTTGTTTCTCTCCCTGCGTTGTACCCACAATGCCAATCTGCTAATAAATCTCGGTTTTCCTTTCTCAAATATCCTTCCGCTTCTGGTCTCAATTCTTGCACTATTTTCTACAAGTCTCACTGTTGGACTAACAGTTTCCATACCTTTGTTATGGACTTCTAAACTATTACTTTAATGCATGCCATTTCTCTTACATTTTTATTTCATTCACTTTTAGTATCCCCAAAAAGTAGCTGGTTTGTGTTAGCATTATGGACTTGCTTGTCACCAGTTTTATCACTTGAATTAAATCAGTTCTAATTGTTTATTCAATACTGTTTGTACATAAAGCAGAACATTTGTGTTTTAAGGGATAATAGAGAGTTGAATTAAAGCGATGAAAACACTGCGCTTGTAACAACCTGAACCCCAGGCTTGAAGTTTGCCTAATTTATCAGCTAGAAGAAAATAGAACACTCTGCTATTTGACAGGCACCAACTGAAGTATGTCTTTCAGTGTACCATGAATGCGGATTGCATGATTGATTTGTTGAGACATTGAATATGTACTTACAGTAAATGTTGAGAAAATAAATAAAAGGGGTTATGGAGCTGACCTTAAATAAATTGCAGGTATTTGTCACAGCCATGCAGTCATCAGGTCACACCTTTGCCAAACAGTACTTGGACCATGGTCCCATAAGATGATCCTGATATAGTACTTAAGTACTTCGCCTTTTGAGTAGTTTATTTGTAGGCGTTTCTCCAGTACATGTGTCTGTGGGAGCTTTTATGATAATGCTTGCAGTCATTCTATAAAAGTGACCCATGTTAGAGGGCTTTCAAAGTTGGGTATAATGCATGTGTTAGTTTTCATATTGTTTGATCAGCGATAAGGGCCACCTTTGTTTTGCATGTTTATAACCCTTCAGCAGTCTGCCTTTTGGAAAAACTGTCCACTGACAGCTGCATATGACCTTTTGTTTGTCAGATACTGTGCTTTTTTTTAGATGTGCTTGCTTAGTGTCATGGGGGTTGAACAGAGGAGTGAGAGAGTAAGGTACACGGTCCAACTCATGATGTGCCCCGGTGAATAGTAGTATATGCCTCTTTGTGTAGGAGTTGGAATGGCTAGAAAAATCTTAGTAGATAATATTCTGCCAGTCTGGTTGTTAACCAGTCACATGTGTGCTCTATTCTTGTTTCCTGGTGTCCAGAAGACTGTTGAAGGAATTACTATTGATGACCCTGCACAGCTTACCTTTGTAACTATGTTTTCATGTTAAGTTAATCATTGGATGATATCTTAATTTGACTGTAAGGAATATGTTTCAGATGATGTAATTGTTAATTCCCCAGTTTTACCACAGATATACAAGCAGTTTTGTGTAGTCTGTCTTATCTGGGGATATATTAGATAGTCCCGTTCCCTCCTCAGTAGGACTTTATTTCTTCTGGGGCCTATAAGTTGGACTGACAATCATGCATTTGATTTCTGTAGGTTTCTGTATTTGGTATGGAAGAGATTTTTTTTTAGGTTATGAAAGCTAAATGTGGACCAAGAAGGTTTATTTAAATGAAATTGCAAGTTCTCTTTCAGTTCAGTTTTTAGTAGGCCTTCATGTATTAATGGGCTGTGCAGCATTGCTGGATAAAGCCATAGCTGCAGTCCATTTGACCAAGGCTGTGTTAACTGCTTGGGCAGTGATTTTGCAGACATGGATATAATCAGTGTAGTGATGCTTTGCATCTCTCATGGTGGGAAGGAAGTTGGGAATTTGTATTGCAAAGCATGCTTTTGGCTCCATTTCCCCTTGGAGAACACACTAGTGCATCTGCTTGTGGAGGAGCTGTTTGCCGTGGTTCACATTTATAGTCAGGGAAGCTGTTTCCTGATGCTATTCCCCCTTAGAGTTGGGAACACCCCCCTCATATTTGCCTGTTACATACTGAACCCTTGAGTGAGAGTCAGCACATACAGGGGGATGTAGGGAGTAAAGACAGTGCCTTGATGTGTGGCTGAATGACGGGTACAGCTCTAATTCTCCAATGGCTGTCCTGGCAGTTTGCAGGCAGTGGCACAAAAATATGCATGTGTCTGTGTCCTTATGTATGTATGTATGTATATATATATATATATATATATATATATATATATATATATATATATATATATATTTTTTTTTTTAATTTTATTTTAATATATATATATATATATATATATATATATATATATATATATATGTCGGTGTTCCTTTATATATATATATATATATATATATGTGTGTGTGTGTGTGTGTGTGTATATGCATATATATATATGTATATATATATATATGTAGAACATATATACACATATATATTACATATATGTATTATTTGTTTTTATATATATATATATACATATATACACACACACACACACACACACACACACACACACACAGTGGATATAAAAAGTGTACACATCCCTGTTAAAATGCCAGGTTTATGTGATATAAAAAAAATGAGACCACAATAAATCATTTCAAAACTTTTACCACCTTTAATGTGACCTATAACCTATACATTTCAATTGAAAAACAAATCTGTTAGGGGAAAAAAATGTAAAAAAAAATGTAAAAAAAAGCGTACCATACGCTGGTTGCATAAGTGTGCACACCCTTAAACTAATACTCTGTTGATGCACCTTTTGATTTGATTACAGCATTCATTCTTTTTGGATATACACCTGTCATCAATTAAAGAGACTTTGAATAAGCCCAAATAAAGTTCAGGTGTCCTAGTAGGATTTTCCTGACGTTTACTCAGTTACCTGCTATAACAAAAGCCATGGTTTGCAGAGAGCTTGCAAATCATCAGAGGGATGTCATTGTAGAAAGGTATCAGTCCGGAGAAGGGTACAAAATAATTTCCACAGCATTGGATATACCATGGAACACAGTGAAGACAGTCACCAAAAAGTGGAGAAAATATGGGACAACAGTGACGTTTCAAAGAACTTGGACGTCCCTTCAAAATTGATGAAAAGACTAGCGGAAAACTACTTAGGGAGGCTGCCAAGAGACCTACAGCAACACTGAAGGAGCTGAAGGAATTTTTGGCAAGTACTGGCTATGTACTACATGTGACAACTATCTCCCATATTCTCCATTTGTCTGGGCTATGGAATAGGGTTGCAAGATGGAAGCCTTTTCTTACACAGAAAAACATTCAGGCCCAGCTAAAATTTGCAAAACAATACATCAAGTCTCCCAGAAGTATATGGGAAAATGTGTTATGGTCTGATGAGACCAAGGTTGAACTTTTTGGCCACAATTCCAAAAGGTACATTTGGCGCAAAAACAACACTTCGCATCACCAAAAGAACACCATCCCCACGGTGAAGTTTGGTGCTGGCAGTATCATTCATCGGGGTTGTTTTTCTTCAACTGGAACTGGCACTTGTCAAGGTGGAGGGTTTTTTATGAACATTTCCAAATACCAGTCACTTTTGGCCCAAACCTTCAGGCATCTGCTAGAAATCTGAAGATGAAGAGGAATTTCACCTTTCAACACGACATTGACCGCAAGTATACATCCAAATCAACAAAAGAATGGCTTTACCAGAAGAAAATTTATTTTTTGAAATGGCCCAGCCAGAGCCCAGACCTAAATCCAATAGAAAATCTGTGGAATGACCTGAAGAGGGGCTATGCACAAGAGATGCCCTTGCAATCTGACAGATTTGGAGCACTTTTGCAAGGAAGAGTGGGCAGGTATTGCCAAGTCAAGTTATGCATGCTGATAGATTCCTACCCAGGAAGACTGAATGCTGTAATTAATTCAAAATGTGCTTCAACAAAGTATTATTTTAATGGTGTGCACACTTATGCAACCAGCTTATTGTACATTTTTTATTTTTTATATTTTTCTCCTAATAGGTTTGTTTGTTTTTCAATTGAATTGTACAGGTTATAGGTCACATTAAAGGTGGGAAAAATTTTGAAATTAATTATTGTGGTGTCATTTTTTTATATCACAAAAACCTGGCATTTTAACAGGGGTATGTAAACTTTTTATATCTACTGTACATGTATAATTTACATGTGCACACACACACACTTATCAGGCAGTGTGAGAATTCAACCCCCAAATGAGGGCGTAGGGTGCTTGTCTCCCCTTTGCAAAAACATTAGTTTTGGACTTGGTTAGATTTTGACAGTCTTGTGTTTGGATATTGTTAATGTGTTAAGATATTTTTGAGCTTAGATTCTTTACACATAGACACACACACACGGGTGTCTGTATGACAGTTTGTGTGTTAGTGATTGAAAGCCCATTTAGTTGCATGAGCATTTGTTTGAAAGTCCATTTCATTGAAAATTGCATTAGCAAGACCTAGTTCTGTAAAACAGAAGTAGTATATTTAAAAATGCATGAAGAAGAAATGTCTCGTGACTGGTACTACCTATGTAGAACTGTTGTTGGTGTAGTTTCTGTTCGTGTATTCACAGTGACTCCCTGTGGTTTCTATTTGTGTGTTCTCAGTGATTTCTTGGATCTAGTGGGTGATTTTTACTTTGTGATATTTCTATTTGGAATTCAAATTAATGGTAATTCAATAAAATACTGTGAGATGGAGCTATATTTGTTAAAGAGGAAAACTTGTATCGATAGGTGGAGTGCTGGTTTTTCGTGAATGAGTATATCCATCTATTTTATATATATATGTATATATATAATATATGATGTATATCTTTGTAAAATGTTTACCTGGTCATCAGTGAATAATGCTATGATTTTTACTCTAAAAATTCCTCTGTCACTGTCAGTGTTTTGTTGTGTTGGAGCTATGTATGGGTGTAGGTATGCAGAGTTTTGTTGGGATTAGAGTAAGGGTACGGTACTGGATTTCTGTAGTTTGTGTGTGCGCGTTTATGCATGCCCCAGCATTTGAGGGTTAGGATTAGGTTAGGTGATAGTGTTTTTTTCTGGTGTCTGTGAGTTTGCCTTTGCTTTACTTGTTTAGTGGTACTCTTAGCAGAAGGGTTTTTAGTACGGTAATGTGTCATGTTAGAGTTAATACCACAAGTAAGATGGGTGGGGAGAAGTTTGTGAGCTAGCTGGTTAGTAAGAGAGAAGGTTTTAGCTCAAGTACCGTAACTTAATTGGAAACTATGCTCATATGGAGTAAAAGGAAGAGAAGTGCAGACAAAAGAAACTGTCAGAGATATTAGTAAGTTTGGTTTAAAGCATTGTAACCAGGCAGTGGAAATGAGAGGGGGAGGTGGCAAAGATCAGTATTGTTCACTTCAAAATGTCATTCAGAAACATAGTAAAGCAAACCCGAGATGGTGGTAGTGATTATAAGACTGACATATTTTTAGTAAAGAAAATGACTGGGAAAGGTGCTCAGGCAACAGGGGACATTGGGTCTGAATTGTGATCCAGAAGAGAACTGCATGGGGAACCTTTACTGGGTTTGGACTACCATATAAGAAGAAAAGAAAGATACTTCATCATAAAATGTGACCTTTTTGTAGTGATGTGATAGTAGATGGTTACTTTGGATTAACAGGAAGTGCATTGCACCAGAAGAGAGAATAGACTGAGATGTTAAACATATATGACAAATATTGCAATACAAAAGAGTATTATATTGACAGGTGAGAGAGCATTGGGCAAACAGCATTTGAATGTTATGGATGCAAGATATCTGTATCCAGCTGAGGCAAGTTTATTGGTGTGAAGTTTAAAGAGGGTCTTTGGAAACTCAGAATAACATCATCCATCCCTAGTAACTGTCATGTTGACAACACACCCCTTAGAGTTGACCCAGTAGTCAGAGACTTAGGGACACACACAGATGATCTAACCTTTGATCATCACATGTCTACAGTGGTGAGGAAATCATTCTGTGTTGCACAATTCATAAACAAAGGTATGACGTGCAAGTCCAAGAAAGTCATTGTCCCACTGTATTTGGCATTCATCTGACCTATTGAGTACAGTGCCCCCCTTTGGTATGTACCTAATAAGGCATATCCAACAGTTGGAACGTCCACAGAGGTTCCTCACTAAAAGAATACAGGGCATAAGTAATATGTGCTGTGCAGAACACCTCAAGGCCCTATCCCCTGTATTTGGTCTCCTACAGGCTTTTGAGATGAGATCTATGCCTGCCATACACGGCATTGTCAGACCCCACTCTGATGGACCTCCTGCATATCCACAAAACAAACAGCACTAGAATTACTCATTCTAAAGACTTAAACCTTGCCTCTGATATAAATGTGACATGCTGGAGGGATATGTATGTATCCCAGAGACTACCCAATATATGGAACAGGCTCCCCATCCATGTGAAGCAGAGTTCCTCCCTAACCCAATTTAAGTGCAACTTGGGACAATTGGATGGAAAACTGGAAGTTCATACCTGGTTTGGCACCTGTCTTCTGTAATGGACACAGGTAACCTGTAAATGGCTCATCTACCAGGCACATGCTTACACTTATCAAGGGTGTCAGAACTTGTCAGAGATTTGGGATGCATGGCTTGTGGTCGTTAGCTTAGTAAACACCTATGAACCACCTTATAAATAAGATGCATCTTGTTCAAAAATAAGAAAGTTTGTTTTAGTTGCGTAAACATAATAAGCTACATAAATAAGTGATTATTTTCCAATCTACATATCTCCAGGGGAGATGGTCGCCTTAAGAAAATGGTTAGCTTGATCCAGAGGATTAGGGTTAATAACATCAGTGGATAACAGACCTAATAAATCTCTGAGAAATATTTATTTTGCTTTGCATTTATTTCACATTTGTTGACCAGGATTTTCTAACTAAGCTGAATAGCCCTTTTTCAGTGGAGACCTGAGGCGAAAAGCTCCACAAACATTACAATAAAGGTTAAACATTAACAACTGACAAAAAGAATTCAAAACAATTTTTTTACAATAAGTGTAAGTAAGAAAGTAGCACCAAGGAACAAATGGTGGAAATTGAAAAAAGGGCAATTGTGAGGTCGAGTTCAGGGAAGAGTTAAGAACAGGCACTGGGAGGCAGTGAAGAGTTGCCAAATAGCTGGGTAACTACAACAGAGCTAGTAAGAGAGATGGCTAGAAAGGTGCTTGGTGTGACATCTGGTAAGAGGGAGGAGGACAAGGAGACCTGGTAGTGGAATGAAGAAGTACAGGAGAGTATACAGAGAAAGAGGTTGGCGAAGAAGAAATGGGATTGTCAGAAGAGATGAAAGTAGACAAGAGTATAAGGAGATGACGTGTATGACAAAGAGAGAGGTGGCTAAGGATAAGGCGTATGAAAAGTTGTATGAAAGGTTCGACACTAAGGAGGGAGAAAAGAACCTGTTCCTCTTGGCTAAACAGAGGGACCGAGCTAGTAAAGATGTGCAGCAGGTAAGGGTGATAAAGGATAATGAGGGAAACGTACTCACAAGTGAGGAGAGTGTGTTGAGTAGATGGAAAGAGTACTTTGAGGGGTTGATGAATGAAGATAATGAGAGGGAGAGAAGGTTGGATGATGTGTTGGACGATGTGCGGATAATGAATCATGAAGTGCAGTGGATTAGCAAGGAGGAAATAAGGATAGCTATGAAGAGGATGAAGAATGGAAAGGCTGTTGGTCCAGATGACATACTTGTGGACGCATGGAGATATTTAGGTGAAATGGCATTGGGAGTTTTTAACTAGATTGTTTAATGAAATCTTGGAAAGTGAGAGGATGCCTGAGGAATGGAGAAAAAGGGTTTTGGTACCTATTTTTAAGAATAAGGGTGATGTGCAGAGCTGTAGTAACTACAGAGGGATGAAATTGATCAGTCACAGCATGAAGTTATGGGAAAGGGTAGTGGAAGCTAGGTTAAGAAGGGAGGTGATGATTAGTGATCAGCAGTATGGTTTCATGCCAGGAAAGAACACTACAGATGTGATGTTTGCTCTGAGAGTGTTGATGGAGAAGTACAGAGAAGGTCAGAAGGAGTTGCATTGTGTCATTGTGGACTTAGAGAAAGCATATGTCAGGGTGCCTAGAGAGGAGTTGTGGTGTTGCATGAGGAAGTTGGGAGTGTCAGAGAAGTATGTAAGAGTGGTACAAGATATGTATGAGGGTAGTGTGACAGTGGTGAGGTCTGCATTGGGAGTGACGGATACATTTAAGGTGGAGGTGGGATTACATCAAATATCAGCTCTGAGCCCTTTCTTTGCAATGGTGATGGACAGGTTAACAGACGAGATCAGACAGGAGTCCCCGTGGACTATGATGTTTGCAGATGACATTGTGATCTGTAGTGAGAATAGGGAACAGGTGGAGACTACCCTGGAGAGGTGGAGATATGCTCTAGAGAGAAGAGGAATGAAGGTCAGCAGGACTAAGAATATGTGTGTGTGAATGAGAGGGAGGATAGAGGAATGGTGAAGATGCGGGGAGTAGAGGTGGCGAAGGTGGGTGA